>NC_134688.1:455561204-455663704 GCF_050947455.1 Rhinoderma darwinii
CTGCTATCTATCTATCTATCTATCTATCTATCTATCTATCTATCTATCTATCTATCTATCTATCTATCTATCTATCTATCTATCTATCTATCTTTTTATCTATCTATCTATCTATCTATCTATCTATCTATCTATCTATCTATCTATCTATCTATCTATCTATCTATCTATCTATCTATCTATCTATCTTTTTATCTCTCTGCTATCTATCTATCTATCTATCTATCTATCTATCTATCTATCTATCTATCTATCTATCTATCTATCTATCTATCTATCTATCTATCTATCTATCTATCTATCTATCTATCTTTTTATCTATCTATCTATCTATCTATCTATCTATCTATCTATCTATCTATCTATCTATCTATCTATCTATCTATCTATCTATCTATCTATCTGCTATCTATCTATCTATCTATCTATCTATCTATCTATCTATCTATCTATCTATCTATCTATCTATCTATCTTTTTATCTCTCTGCTATCTATCTATCTATCTATCTATCTATCTATCTATCTATCTATCTATCTATCTATCTATCTATCTATCTATCTATCTATCTATCTATCTATCTATCTATCTGCTATCTATCTATCTATCTATCTATCTATCTATCTATCTATCTATCTATCTATCTATCTATCTATCTATCTATCTATCTATCTATCTATCTATCTTTTTATCTATCTATCTATCTATCTATCTATCTATCTATCTATCTATCTATCTATCTATCTATCTATCTATCTATCTATCTATCTTTTTATCTCTCTGCTATCTATCTATCTATCTATCTATCTATCTATCTATCTATCTATCTATCTATCTATCTATCTATCTATCTATCTATCTATCTATCTATCTATCTATCTATCTATCTATCTGCTATCTATCTATCTATCTATCTATCTATCTATCTATCTATCTATCTATCTATCTATCTATCTATCTATCTATCTATCTATCTATCTATCTATCTATCTATCTATCTATCTTTTTATCTATCTATCTATCTATCTATCTATCTATCTATCTATCTATCTATCTATCTATCTATCTATCTATCTATCTATCTATCTATCTATCTATCTATCTATCTATCTATCTATCTATCTATCTATCTATCTAGACAAAAAAAGAAAAGTCCAGCAGCACCGATGAATGAGAAAAGATGGGTGCAAATCCCAGGGAGCCGACCAAGCTCTCAATATCCACAGAAATACAAAAATAGGCAGCACACCATAGATGAAGTGAAAAAAAGGGTACTTTATTGGCCCCAAGTGCGACGTTTCAGCTCTATCCACTAGAGCCTTTCTCAAGCAAATGACAAGTGAAACAACCGTGGTATAAATCAGCACACTGATTAACAAATTAATGACGACAATCAAATACAAATATAAATATAGACAAAAATGTATACACAAAATGTGCAAAATATCTCCATTAGTGATATGTCAGTAAACATGTGTACAAAATATAATAATATAGGCGTGTTACAGAATACACAGACAGCAGAATACATCCATTATGTGTATATTATAATGTAGGCACATGTGTAAACAATCGTGCAATCAAAATAATAAAAAATCTAAAAAAGGATATCACCTGGGGATGTTAGATCATAAAACCGCAATGGCGGCGTCCACGAGGCGCAACTGCGCATGCGTGAACGTATGGCTGAGGGTAAAGGTCACCCACGAGTGTGTCATAATTGGCGCATGCGCACTGCATATCTGAGTGCACCGACGCCATGTTGGATCCTGGATAAATCAAGAAATTTAGGCATTCCGCCCATCTCTAATTAAATGTGATTTATACGGAATTAGACAGCGATGACAGGCAAGATCGTGTCACAGACCACAATAATACCGGGCTCTATACCAGTAAAGAGAGTACAACACGTTTAAACATTGCATCAGGGGCGGCAGGAGGTCACAGATCCGCAGCAAGCAGATCCATGTCACTCACAAGCAGGAAAAGCACCCTCTCACGTAAACATAACGTACACATGACAGAGTGCAGTCCCAAGCCTCCCCACTAGCGTCGTAAGACATGTGTAATTGGCGTAACTGGAGAGCCTCATACCAGTAATGGGTCATAGCAACATAGAACACTTATCTGCCTAACGTCACCACAAATCAATATTAAACATAAAATGCATGGGAAGACAGTGCCATACAGCATAAAACCAGGATTATCAGCCATACATAAAATCAATGCAAATGATCCAATCGATCCACAGAAGTGATATCCCGTAAGATGCATCTTCATCTAGAATAGAAAAAGTAAAATTAGTATATATTCAGGAATAGAAATTCAATTCACAGGTCAAATATACAGAACGGAACGTCAGAGTGTACCATTGCTGAGACCCAATGGGAACAAGATCTACATAAGCCCACCCAGCGCAAAATCCACATTTAGACCCATAGGTTTTAAGGTATTCAATCTTCCTATCCATTGCAGTTCTCTAAGTTTAAGAAGTTTTGTCCTATCCCCACCCCTTCTGGGTAACGGGATACGGTCTAAAATGGAGAAACGTAATTGCTGTTCAGTATGCCCTAAATCAGTGAAATGTTTGGATACCGGAAGATCCAACCTCCTCTTCCTAATGGTATACCTGTGCTGGTTGAGTCTGGTCTTCAGGTCCAAGGTGGTCTCACCTACATATAAAAGTTTACATGGACACTGAAGTACATAAATAACAAAATCGCTATTACATGTCAAATAATGTCTAATGTGGAATTGTTTACCCGTACCAGGATGTACGAAAACTGGTCCCTTAGATATAAGGGGACAGTTCACACAACACAAACACGGATAACATCCTAACTTGGGTGTAGCCAGAAACGTCTGTTTCTTGGTGCTAATGGGACCAATGTCCGCTTTCACGAGCCTATTCTTTAGACTCGGAGGTCTCCGATATGAAAAAAGTGGGGGTTTGGCAAATTCCTTCACATGAGGAAGGCAATTACCTAACATGGACCAATGTCGTTTGATGACATCAGCAATATCATTGCTCCTTTCTGTGTAAGTCGAGACAAAGGGAATGCGTCCTTGGTCAGTTGGTACACCCTTGGATTCTAGTAATGTCACCCTGTCCATTTTATCTACTTTAGCCCTGTGTTTATCAAGGAGTCTCGTCGGGTACCCACGTCTCTTAAAGCGATCCATTATCAGGTCCAGTGTTTTGTCGGAACTGTCTGTATCGCTAACCACTCTCTTAACACGCATAAGTTGACTGACAGGTAGGCTTTCCACCATCCTGCGTGGATGACTACTAGAGAAGAGAAGCAAGTTATTGCAGTCGGTAGGTTTTACAAAGAGCTCAGTGCTAAACTGATTACCGCTAGTCCTAACCAGTACATCTAAAAATTGTATTTCTGATTCGGAATGTACCAGCGTGAACTTAACACCCTCATCAATTGTGTTTAGAAAATCATGGAACTCTGTCAACATGGTGAGGTCTCCGGTCCAGATCAAGAAAATGTCATCGATGTATCGCCACCACTTCACAACATGGTCAAAGTGGTGGGACACATAGACGAACACCTCCTCTAAAGTACGCATATAAATATTAGCGTATGTAGGGGCAATGTTCGACCCCATAGCAGTACCACACAGTTGTAAAAAGAAATCATCACCAAACAGGAAATAGTTACATCGCAATATAATGTTAAGCAACTGTATGAGAAATAAACGACACTCAGGGGAGAAATCAGATAGTTGTAAAAACTCTTCTACAGCCTTTAGGCCTCTAGCATGGTCAATAACTGTGTACAAACTTATAACATCAAACGAGGCAAGGATAATGTTTTTATCACTTGGTATAGAGACTTCCTGTAATTTATTCAAAAAATCGGACGTGTCCCTAATGTAAGAGCTGGCACCTATAGCATAGGGTCTTAGAATTTTGTCAAGAAATATGGCAACATGACAAAAAATAGAGTCCGTGCTGGACACAATGGGACGGCCCGGGGGATTAATTAAGGTTTTGTGAATTTTAGGAAGGATATATAGGACTGGAGTCCTAGGGTGTTCAATGGTCAAATACTCACTCAAACCCTCATCAATAATCCCACCCAGTTTTGCCTGATCCAGTACTCCCCTGATCTCCCTACTAAATTCAAACTTGGGATCTTGTGAGATCCGTCTGTAGACAGCCGAGTCATTTAACTGTCTCCGTATCTCTTTTAAATATGCAGTGGTATCCATAATCACAACCGCACCACCCTTATCGGCTGGTTTGATTGTGATACCAGTGTCTCTAGTTAACTCATTGAGTGCCTTAAACTCTGCTGTGGTCAAATTGGGATGTGTATGTCTGTGGCTAGGGTTGGGACCTATTTTGATAGTTTCAATATCATTTTTGACTGCAGTAATAAATGCCTCAATGGCCGGCATACTCAATGAAGGTGTAAAATTACTCCCTTTAGATAGACCAACCTGTTTGAGATTTAATTCAGAGCTCCTAGTAGGTATATCAAAGAGTTTCTCAGAGAACCACCACTTTAACTTAATGGATCTAAAAAAACGAAATAGATCTTTTTCAATAGAGAACCAATCAGTACATGTAGCAGGACAAAATGACAGACCCTTATTAAGAAGAGAAGATTGAGCATCGGTCAATACCTTGGAGGGTATATTAACAATTATCGTTTCCTCAACTCCATTGGACCCCTCCTCATCTGTTGTCTGGGCCTGTTCACTCTCTGGTTTAGACCGCCAACCGTGCCTTCTGCCCCCTCTCCTGGTACACTTCCTGCCGGTAAGGAAGAGTCCGGGGTCTCCCCTAAAAAAGGAAAAGAATTCTCCGTCGCCCCCTTGTTGGGTATCCATGATCTCCTACGTCTCCGATTCTCCTTGGACTCAGGTGCATCTCTGTAGTCATCTCTCTGCCAGTTATACACCTTCCCCTTTTGGTAATCGTCTGCATCTCTGTTCCATTTTCTTCTCTTTATATCTTCCTGTTCGGATTTCAATCTTTAGATGAAGATGCATCTTACGGGATATCACTTCTGTGGATCGATTGGATCATTTGCATTGATTTTATGTATGGCTGATAATCCTGGTTTTATGCTGTATGGCACTGTCTTCCCATGCATTTTATGTTTAATATTGATTTGTGGTGACGTTAGGCAGATAAGTGTTCTATGTTGCTATGACCCATTACTGGTATGAGGCTCTCCAGTTACGCCAATTACACATGTCTTACGACGCTAGTGGGGAGGCTTGGGACTGCACTCTGTCATGTGTACGTTATGTTTACGTGAGAGGGTGCTTTTCCTGCTTGTGAGTGACATGGATCTGCTTGCTGCGGATCTGTGACCTCCTGCCGCCCCTGATGCAATGTTTAAACGTGTTGTACTCTCTTTACTGGTATAGAGCCCGGTATTATTGTGGTCTGTGACACGATCTTGCCTGTCATCGCTGTCTAATTCCGTATAAATCACATTTAATTAGAGATGGGCGGAATGCCTAAATTTCTTGATTTATCCAGGATCCAACATGGCGTCGGTGCACTCAGATATGCAGTGCGCATGCGCCAATTATGACACACTCGTGGGTGACCTTTACCCTCAGCCATACGTTCACGCATGCGCAGTTGCGCCTCGTGGACGCCGCCATTGCGGTTTTATGATCTAACATCCCCAGGTGATATCCTTTTTTAGATTTTTTATTATTTTGATTGCACGATTGTTTACACATGTGCCTACATTATAATATACACATAATGGATGTATTCTGCTGTCTGTGTATTCTGTAACACGCCTATATTATTATATTTTGTACACATGTTTACTGACATATCACTAATGGAGATATTTTGCACATTTTGTGTATACATTTTTGTCTATATTTATATTTGTATTTGATTGTCGTCATTAATTTGTTAATCAGTGTGCTGATTTATACCACGGTTGTTTCACTTGTCATTTGCTTGAGAAAGGCTCTAGTGGATAGAGCTGAAACGTCGCACTTGGGGCCAATAAAGTACCCTTTTTTTCACTTCATCTATGGTGTGCTGCCTATTTTTGTATTTCTATCTATCTATCTATCTATCTATCTATCTATCTATCTATCTATCTATCTATCTATCTATCTATCTATCTATCTATCTATCTATCTATCTATCTATCTATCTATCTATCTATCTATCTATCTATCTTTATATCTCTCTGTTATCTATCTATCTATCTATCTATCTATCTATCTATCTATCTATCTATCTATCTATCTATCTATCTATCTATCTATCTATCTATCTATCTATCTATCTATCTATCTATCTTTTTATCTATCTATCTATCTATCTATCTATCTATCTATCTATCTATCTATCTATCTATCTATCTATCTATCTATCTATCTATCTATCTATCTATCTATCTATCTATCCTCTGTTATTCTCTCTACATATATATTTTGTTTTTTTACATACATATCGAAGATCGCATATCTATAAGACTAAGGCTCCTATAGCTACACCGCTGGATAGAATTGGATGCATTGTCTCAGCAGACAGTATCACATATGATAGGCTTAGATACATGGCCCCAACAGACAGCATCACACATGAAAGACTAAGTTCACACGTGGCGGATTTGCTGTGGAATTCCGCTGCGTACAGTCCGCATTGGAAATCCGCAGCAGACAGTTTGTCCGTTGGTTTCCACACCTTTTTCGTTATCTTCGTGCAGACGTTGCAGGAAAACTCCGCTGCGGACAATAGGCTGCGGTGCAGAATTTTCTTTACGCAGTATACACTGTCTGTTGCGGACTTGTTGCGGAATTTCTCCATTGACTTCAATGGAGTATCAAAATAACGCAATGAAATGCGCAGATGTAATGAGTGTTGCGTTGCAGATTGCTTTCAGGAACAGGATATTTAATCATTCTGCCTGGACCTATGTGTGTCGAGATCTATACCCAGACTGAGATGGAATGTTTGAAAGACAGCAGGGTGTGATCTGCACCTGAATCTGCAACGACAAATTCGCAGCATTTTACTTAACATTTTAGCCAAATCCGCAACGGAATCTGCAACGCGGATTACGTGCGGCATTGATGCGGACAGTGTCTGCAGAATTCCGCCACGTCTGAACATGCCCTTAGGGCTCATTCAGACAAGCGTGAATCTAGTCCGTGGGCTGTGTGTTGAGATAACACACAGCGCACGGACCCATTTACTTCAATGGGGCTATTCACACATGCGTACGGTTTCACGCAGCGAGTGTCCATTGTGTGAAACTCACTACATGTCCTATATTAGTCGCCCATTGAAGTCAATGGCTGCGTGAAAACCACGGACAGCTTACGGACGCACATCCATCCGTGTGCTGTCCGTGTTTCACGCATTAATTACATTAAAAAAAAGCTTGCAAGTGCATGGAAAAACATACGCCACACGCAAAGCACACTGATGCAAAGATAGAAGGAAGAAGGAAAAGGCTGGCACTGTTGAACCAGTAAATATTTTAATGGAGTTTTTCAATGGCCTTTTTTGATGGATCACTGCAGTCAAATTGCCCCGGAGGTGCTCATCGACCAGTACAGCACAAACAACTTGATATCAAAAGATAGAAAATATCGAGGCACCCACCGACTTTGCAACAAATTACTTTTATTCAGGATCTTGGTCTAGGTTGTGGAATAAGCCTACGGCGTTTCGCATGCATACACGCTTTTTCAAGGCCTTGAAAAAGCGTGTACGGACGCGAAACGGCCGTAGGCTTATTCCACAACCTAGACCAAGATCCTGAATAAAAGTAATCTATTGCAAAGTCGGTGAGTGCCTCGATACTTTCTATCTTTTGACACTGATGCAAAACGCAACGCACACGACCAGATTTACGTGCACTTTTTACAGGCGTAAATATGTCCCGCTCGTGTGAATGTAGCCTAAGATACAGGGCCCCAGCAGTAAGTATCCTTGTACTAACCCTCAGGAGCAAATTTGGCATTTCTGGGGGCACAAGCAAAGTTACGTCTCGGGGCTCTAATCAAAGACACCTGTAGAGAGTTCCCCACACAATGCCCCCTGTATATAGTGTCACAACCCCCCTGTATGGTTCCACACACAGTCCCCCTGACATACATCCCCCTTGTAGACAGTGCCATGCAGTTCCCTGTAGGTAGTCCCACATACCCTCCTTGTCTCAGTAGACAGTATCATACATGATAGGTTTAGATACAGTGTCTCAACAATCAGTTATACACATGATAGACGTAGATACAGGGCGCCAGCAGTAAGTAGCCTTGTACTAACATATGTCCACCCTCCAAAAACAATGTGTGTGCATGTATGTATATGTGTGTGTATATGTGTGTGTGTGTGTATATATATATATATATATATATATATATGTATATATATATATATATATATATATATATATATATATATATATATATATACATATATATGAGACAGCATTTCTGTAGCACTCTGACCCTAAAGCTATGGATGGAATTAGATACAGTGGCTCAGCAGACAGTATCACATATGGTTTAGATATGGGACCCAGCTCGCTGACATTGCGGCTACAGCGCTGGATCCAGGAAAGGTAAGTACTACCTCTATAAAACGTACTATAGTAACTAGGGCCTATGTAATATATTACACGGGCCCCTGTTACTATAGTAATGACACATACATACCCATCTTCTATGTGGTAAGCTTAGGTACAGGTCCCATCAGACATGGGCCATGTATCTAAGAATACCTTGCGGTAGGCTTAGATACAGGGTCTAACAGACCGTGTCACATGTATCTAAGCCTACCACAAGGTATTCTTAGATACATGGCCCATGTCTGATGGGACCTGTACCTAAGCTTACCACATAGTAGGCTTAGCTACAGAACCCCAGCAGACAGTAATCTTATACTGTATAAGATTACTGTCTGCTGGGGCACTGTATCTAAGCCTAACATGTGGTTGGATTAGATACAGGGTCCATGTGTGATACTGTCTGTTAGACCCTGTATCTAAGCCTATCACAAGGCCGGCTTAGATACAGGACCCCAGCAGACCGTAATGTTACACTTACCCTCCTCCTCGGCTCCGGGTGCAGGGTGCAGCAGATGTTCCGACACCATCTAGCGTCATGACGTCATCCGCGGCGCACAGCGCCGTGACGTCATGACGCGAGAAGACTTCAGGACTTCTGCTGCGCTCAGGAAGGTAATTATGTGTCATTACTATATCTTTGCTATCTATCTATCTATCTATCTATCTATCTATCTATCTATCTATCTATCTATCTATCTATCTATCTATCTGTCTGTCTGTCTGTCTGTCTGTCTGTCTGTCCGTCCGTCCGTCCGTCCGTCTGTCCGTCCGTCCGTCCGTCCGTCCGTCTATCTGTCTATCTATCTATCTATCTATCTATCTATCTATCTATCTATATTCGTCCACGTGCTTTTCTGTTTACAAACATCTAAATGGAGTGTCATAATGATGGCGGCTGCGCGAAAAGCACGCAGCCACGCATCATATGCTGCTGCCACACGGAGCTGTTAAGTGGCTTTTGCGCACGCAAAACGCAGCGTTTTTGCTTGCGCAAAAACGCCACGCTCGTGTGAATCCAGCCTAAGTCACATAGAAAAGTTTGGTATGTGCCAATAGTAATGTTACTTTTTACTTATTTTTTTTATTGTTTGAAACTAATGCTGAGCATTGTGTTGGCGATTTCCAGTATACACAGTTCAGTATTTGATGTTTTTTTTTATTTTATTGTTTTTCTGTTGTTTTTTTTTTTTTTACAAAAACCATGTTTTAAGAAAAAAAAGAGTATAATTTTTAGTTCTGCTTAAGGCTGAGTTCACACAGAGTTTTTTTGCAAGCCGTTCGCCACGTTTTTCGCTGCATTTTCTGCTCGCGCCCATTGAGTGCCACTGTCAAAAACACAGCGAAATACGCTTTTTCTGCCTCCCATTGATGTCAATGGGAGGTCAGAGGCGTAAACGCCCGAAGATAGGGCATGTCGCTTCTTTTTACCACGAGCGGTAAAAATACGTGTCCGCCTCCAATTGAAATCAATGGGAGGCATTTTCGCCCGTTTTTGGCGTGTTTTCTGACGCGGTTTCTGCATCAAAAAACTCTGTGTGAACTGGCCCTTATACTTATCAAGATCAGGCTTTGGGAAAAAAATAAAAAATAAAAGCAAAAACCTCAAAAACTCCCTTGTGTGAACCTGGCCTAAGGGGTTCAGTGACTCTACCAATAGATATGGCTCATTTATGTTGACAACTTTCATTGGTTTTATCTTTTGACAGTATTTCAAGTCTGAAGATGAATTTAGAGGGAATTCCCTATTAATGTTAATAAAACGGCAAGGTGACATTAAAAAACAAAAAAAAAAAAAACCATTTTAAAACTGAATGTAAATAATTTTCCCAATGTGTTTGGACATACAAAGTGCCTTCCCCAAAAAGGTTCCCTCTATTTATACACAAAAATACTCATAAGATGCTATTTGCCCCATAGCCAACATTTGCTCTTGGGACTTTAGGACCAGTACTCTCAATGGGGAGAGTGATCTTGAATGCCCCAAATTTTTGTCTTTTCTTTTCATGGTCTAGCTGATCATTTGGAGGTGAATTCAGCCATGCCTCCATTATCCTGTCAAGACGTGTGTTGCCATTTATTGTGTATTCCAGCCCTCATTGTTCTTGGCTTGCACTAGACACTACTTTACAGCATTATCCCCATCTGTAGGGAGGAGATACAAGAAGACCAGATTCACCAATTAGCGCTGCAATGGGTGAGACACTGGAGCTCCTGTAAGGGCAGGAGCAGGTGAGAATTAGGGGACACTAATTAGGAAATGTTCTTTGTCTCTATTAAAGTCAATAATTAGCCATGAGACAGCTGTAGCACATCAGCCAGAAGAACAGAAGCTGGAGAAATCCACAACGCTGGTGTATAGGGTGAGCACGGTCCTGCCCAGAGGGCTGCGGAGTACTGACGCAACGCACAACAGGTGGAGAGAGAGGGGAAATCTCCCTGTAATCCTATTGTAATGTGTCAGGATTTGCAGGTACTGGAGATGCTGAAGAGGACGTTTCAGTTCCAATCCTTTCCTTAAGATGTTCCCTGGAGTGACAACAGGTGTATTAACCATTAGTTCTCTAGATTGGTGAATTCTGCTTTGCAATATTGCTACTACAGATGAGAAAATCCTTAAAGGGGTTGTTTGGGTTTCAGCAAATTCATGTTTTTTTTGTATTATTAAAAGTTATACAATTTTCCAATTTACTTTTTGCATTAATTACTTACCATTTTCAAGATCTCTGCTTGTTGCTATTCAGTAAGAACATTCATTGTTTATTCCCAGTGGATACAATTTTGTCCATGGTCATGTGATGGACACACAGGTGCAGGGCTCGTTACAGTATGTGTATCAGAGCTGTGTCTTCTAACGATCCCAGCACCTGTGTGGCCATCACATGACCATGGACAGAATTGTATCCTCTGGATGTAACAATGAATGTTCCGACTGAATAACAACAAGCAGAGATATTGAAAACCATGAGGAATTAATACAGAAAGTATATTGGAAAATTGTATAACTTATAATTATACAAAAAATTACATAAATTTGCTGAAATGGGACAAATCCTTTAAATCTTCTTCATCGACCTGACTATGGAGACTGTAGCAGTGCCCATACTGTAGTGCCACACAGGTGATCTTCAAGTAATGCCAACATGGTGCCAAATATCGCCTAAAGTATTTCCATAGCTAGTGCCTATACAGTAGTGTCATATAATACTATAAGCATGGACCACCACGAGATAGACCTCAAAATTGTTGGCTCTGGGCAGCTAGGTAATATATCCAGGCATTTGGCAGCGCTACCCCCCCCCCCCCCTTCGTCTTTGGGCAATTGCAATTTCTCCAATTTAATCCTCGGAACCCCTTTTTTCCAGACCAGATCCCGAAAGAGATTGTGCAATCGTCTCAACCAGTGTTTAGGTATCCATACTGGGGAGTTATGAAAAATGTATAAAACTTGAGGCATAAGGATCATCTTGATTAGATTAGTCCTCCACAGAGCAGAGAGCGGGAGACTGTTCCAGGCATCCACCTTATGTTTCACCTTGAGCAGCAGTGGTGAAACATTCAAAGACATGTAGTGTTGGACCCTAGCCGTCACCTTAACCCCTAGGTACGTAAATTCAGAGACTATCGGAATCCGGAGTCCCACTCCAGTATCTACAATATTCACTGTGTCAAGTGGCATCAGAGCAGACTTGGTCCAGTTAATATTTAATCCCGAGAACTCCCCAAACCTTGTGATCGTATCCATTACTACCTGCAGTGTATTCTCAGTGTCCGTCATATATATTAAAATATCGTCTGCATATAATGAAATTTTTTCCTCCATTTCCCCATATTGCAAGCCTCTTATACGCTCCTCCTGTCTTATGAGGCACGCCAGTGGCTCTACCGCCAAGGCGAATAGTAATGGTGACAGTGGGCACCCCAGTCGCGTACCCCGGGCCAGTGAAAATTTCTCAGACATTGCACCATTCACCCGTATGCGGGCTGTAGGGGCCACATACAACAACTGTACCCACTTCACGAAGTTAGGGCCGAATCCCATCTTTTCTATTACCCGCCATAAGTACCCCCATTCTACGCAGTCGAACGCTTTTGCGGCATCTAACGTTAGCACCGCCCTTCCTCCTTGCTCATCCGGTGTCAGCTGAAGATTTAAAAACAGCCGCCTGAAGTTGACCGCCGTCGATTTGGAGGGCATGAACCCCGATTGGTCTTCATGCACAACATGCTGTACCACCCTGTTCAGCCGCAGCGCCAATATCTTTGCCAAAATCTTGACATCCGATGTCAACAAGGATATTGGTCTGTAGGACTCCGGTAATTGACTGTCTTTCCCCTCTTTTGGGAGAACCACTATCGTAACCCCATATAGGGAGTCTGGTAGTTTACCTCTGTCAAAACTATCCTGCAAAGTACTCAAATATTCTGGCGCTAGTTCCGTCCCATATTCCTTATAGATTTCCCCCGGTAACCCATCTGGATCCGGAGCTTTCTCATTTGCCATATCCCTTATCGCCTGTTCCAACTCCTCCAGTGAAATAGGGGCCTCCAAGCTTTCACGGTCCTCCCGGCCCAAGGTAGGCAAATTAATGTTTCCCAGGTACTCGTCCAATTGCTGTGTGTCGTAATGCACTTTGGATGTATATAGGTCAGTGTAAAACCTCTGAAATATGTGCAGGATTTGCCCCGTGTCTGTCTCCACCCGCCCCCCCTCCCCCCTAAGGCCATGAATGAAATTATTACTCCCATGCGGTTTTGCCATCCTAGCGAGTATTCTCCCCGCCGTTTCCCCTTCTTCATAATATTGCTGTTTAAGGAATAATCGTTTATTATCCGCCATTGTTAGTTGGTGATTTTTTAACAACGTCTGTGCCTCCACCCAATGTCTAAGTGTCTCCTCGGATCCTTCTTCTACATGTCTCCCTTCTGTTTCTGTCACACGATCCTCTAAACTTTCTCCCAACTGCCTAGATTTAGTTTTAATTCGTTTAATATGTTGAATGAATACTCCTCTCAACCAGGCTTTCATGGCATCCCATAACACTCCTCGCGGCACTGACTCAGTATTAAAATTAAAATATTCTTTTATCAGGTTCCGTATTTCCCCACCATCCATCAATCTTAACCAAAACGCATTCAGCTTCCAATTCCCGGGGGTTCCTGGTATGCCTTACACCCACTTCCAGCGTCACCGCCATTGGAGAGTGGTCTGACAACGCCCTCTGTAGATATTCTATTTGCGCTATGTACGGCACCGCTGAAGCTGAGCATGCTACCAAGTCTATTCGCGAAAGTGACTGAAATGTGGATGATGCACACGAGTACTGCCTCACCCCTGGATGTTTATCTCTCCAAATATCCCGCAGACCCAATTCCTCCATTAATCTTCCAAAGGCGGTCAGATCTCCTCTTTGCCCTCCTCCTCCTCTATGAAACCTGTCCAACCCTTCAGCCATCACTGCATTAAAATCCCCCATCACAATTAGCGGTACCTCAGGCCACCTGGAGAGCTTCTCCGTAACAGTACAGTGCTAGAATAAGGCGGAGGGATATACAACACTACCAGAATACACTCCCAGTGATATATAGTACAGTGCACTCCCACATACCTCCCCTCCTCATCAGAAAAGGATGAATGACAGACAAAGGGAAGACTCCTGTGTATCAGCAAACTCACCCCCCTGGAATAAGTCGTATGAAATGAGTGAAACCCATGTGCGATCCACACTCTCTGCAATAAGGATACAGATTCTCTAGTCAGATGCGTTTCTTGCAGCCCCACTATCAGGGCATTTTGCTGTTTAACCCAGTTAAAGATTGCCTGCCGTTTCCTAGCTTCCCGTTTTCCCCGGACATTCCAGGATAGACATTTAACCGATCCCATCAGGCGTCATATCTTTAAGAAATCTGTTACTCCTCCAGCCTGCTCCAGTCAAGATATGTGTGTTCCCTCCCTCCTCCCCTCCGCAATTTGGCCGGATACATCATGGAGTATGGTATGGACAAGTTCCTCAGACGTTTCTTTACATCCCAGTATTGCAGCCGCTTCTTCTGTACATCCGCGGAGAAATCCGGATAAAAGGATATTTTGGCGCCATTGATGGAGATATCCTGCCGTTCCCTTGCCTTCCTCAGTATCTTATCTCTGTCCTTGTAGTGCAACAGCTTCACTAAGACCGCTCTCGGGGGCCTCCCCGGTGGTCCCGGTCTGGTAGGTACTCTGTGCGCTCTCTCAACAGCATATAAAGGAGACAGCTCTTCCCGGCCAAATTGCTCCAGCAGCCATTTTTCAAAAAACTCATCCGAGTTATTGCACTCCGACCAAACGCACGTTGTTTCTGCGTAGCCGATTCTCTAAATCATCCGCCTTAGCCTGCAGGGCCACCACCGCCAAGGACTGAGACTGCACATTCCGCCTGAGCTCCGGCAGAACATCTTCCACTTCAGACACTCTCCCCTCAATAACTGTGGTTCTTTCTGCCACTTTCTGTAAATCATTACGTAACAGCAGTATATCTTCCTTCAGGCTTTCCACCTGCCCGGTCAGCACAGATAAAATTGAGGAGTTCTGCTTTACCGCAGCAAATATATCTGCAAGGGAAGGCTCCTTCACCTGGTCTCTCCTGGTATGCGTTCTGCCTCCATCTTCCTCCACACGCCTGTCCCGCCGCTGACTCCCCAGCTCTTCCTCCTCCTCACTCACCGAGTCCTCTCCCAGCGCGGAGTATCTGGAACCTGAGGCCATGCTGTCTGCCTTCCCACTGCCAGCCACCGGCGTCTTGCCTGCTGCAGATCCGCTCGCACAAGGGGTTCTTGCAAATCTCTCCAGCCTGTCTGCCACTTCAGACCGCATGTGCCTGCTCCTGCATTCAGTCTCCTCGGCCCCATCTTGCCTTCTCGGCCCCGGACTCGCCGGCGGCGTTTTTGTTTCTTAGAACGGGTCATTGCAGCTGTATTAAGCAGCACCGACTCCTCCAGCCTCCCAGCCTCCAGATCGGTGAATATTACCGGGTAATTCAGGGATAAACAGTACTTTCAGGATGAATACAGCAGGAGCTCCAGCCACACACGTCCTCTTACATCTGCTGCTAGGCCACGCCCCCTCCAGCTCACCTTGATGCAGATTCACACTGCTAGTAGCGCTCGGGTCCTCGTGTCGGCACACGGCATGGATATGGAAGGAAGACAGAGAGTAGATCCAGCGCTAAGACAAATATGGTGATTAAAAGGGAAACTCCTTCCAAGTTTTATTCCATAATTAAATTTAAAATTGTCAGGGAGTATTCCAAGGTACAAGGGGTAGTTGAGGATATAGCTGGTGCCCACGCGTTTCAGACGCAAACTGCGTCCTTACTCATGGCTTGTTTTCACATACCCAGTCCTACTCTCACAGGGCTGCAGATTGTTGCAATGTATCAATGTAGGCAGTTGGAGCCAATTACTCTAGTTCCATAAACAAAATGGCAAAATTCAAGCCTGTTTCACACAGCTGTAATATGTCCCCATTTTAGTGTCCGTATTAAAGCCACAACACCTAGACTCCCTGTGGTTCAACTGAAACAAACCTAGAAGACCTGTCGCCTTTCCGGACTTGTCTATTTTAGTAATTACTTGCATTATCCATAAAATAACAGTTCTGTATAATCTCTTCTTAGAATTCTGCATTCCTCTGTTATTCCTCCTAGAAATTTGTGAATAAATTTACAACAGGGTGCCATAATACAGATGCTAAAATGTGGTTATATTACAGCTGAGTGAACCCGACTGCATTATAGTCTTTGACAGTCATCTAATATTATTCTCGACACTGAAAACACATTCAGGACATAATGGTGCCCTTATGAACCCTGGCTCGGGAAATTTGTCCTGGTATTGTATAATTTCCATTTTTATATGTGTTATGGCTCCTTTAATTGAAATATAGTATGTCTATAACATATATGTATATGAAAAGCAGTGTAATGTCCCCTATTAACATGGCATCTGGCACAGGTATCTCTTAAGCTGAGTGTAGCAAAGTACAATTAGCTGGTGGTTGGAGGAATTATTACCCAGTGCACATGTCAGGGAGTATCGGTTTTCATTCCCTCTGCATTCCCTGGCATCCGTTTTTCCCTCTCTTTTTCTCGTGTCAACAATGCTTGAAATTACAAACAATGAGAAGGGTCGTGAATGAAGAACCGCATAGTGGGCAATGCCATTTTATCTATACAGGGTGGCACAAGTGGTAAATATTAATACATAGAGGTGGACAGCTGACAATGGTTCTCTCTGATTAGGATCTTCACGCATTATATCTTCAATATGACTGTATAAAGACCATGTATCTAAAGAGTATTTGCCCCTAAGACAACAAATTACCAGAAAATTCCTGAGACGTCCTCTTTTTTTAAGCTGGTAAAATGGTATAATTTCATTGTTTTCTGATATGACACAGGGGCCGATGGGCTCTCTCAGGTCAGACGGAGGTCAGGGGACCACGTTCTAAAAATTGGTGCAGGTCCCGGAGGTAGGACCCGTATCTATCCGACATTTATGGCATATCCTGTGGATATGCCATGAATGTCCAAGATGGGAAAACCCCTTTAAGGCATCATTAGACCATTAGACTCCCTATGTAGTAATTTCAGAACGTGCTTTACCTTAGCAGTGTCCAAATAGGTTTGGGAATATGCCTAACGACAAGTGCCACTATTAGCCAGTGACACCTCTCCATCCCCATGCTACAGTGTACCACCCAACCGTCCCGCATCCAGCGGGACAGTCCCAGATTCCGAGCTGTGTCCCGCTGTCCTGGGCGGCCGGTGGTACGTTCCGGTTTCAACTGTATCTTCGTCCCCAGTACGCAGATATAGTTGAATCCAATGCTGAAGCAGGGTGCCACCAGCTCCCTGCTCCACCATTAACTATGTTACGCCGTCCGCGAGTGCTCGGCGCAGACAGGCGCGATGCAGTGACGTTATCGCGCCGGTCTGCGCCAAGCCACTCATAGCACAAACTGGAGGAGCAGAGGAATCTCCTCCACTCATCGTGGGAACGGGGCTAGGTAAGTATTTATTTTTTATTTATTTTTATTAGGCACCATGGGGCATTATACTGTAAGTGGGCTGCTATAGGGAATTATACTGTATGGGGTCGTGGGAACAGGGCTAGTTGAATATTTATTTTTTTATTAGGCATTATGGGGGCTTTTACTGGGTATAGGGGGAAGCTATGAGGAATTATCTTGTGTGGGTGCAGCTAAGGGGCTTTAAGCTTTGTGGAGGGCAACTATGGGACCATTATACAATATGGTGGCAGCTATGGGGAAATTACACTGTATGGGGGCAGCTATAGGGACATTATACTGTATGTGGGCAGCTAAGGGGGCATTATACTGTATGGTGGCAGTTATGGGAAAATTACACTGCATGGGGGCAGCTATGGGGACATTATACTGTATGGGGGCAGCTAAGGGGGCATTATACTGTATGGGGCAGCTGTAGGGGCGTTATACTGTATGGGGCAGATATGGGGCATTATACATTGTGGGGGGATTTCTGGGGCATTATACTGTATGAGGCAGCTATAGGGGACATTATACTGTATGGGGCAGCTAGGGGATAATTACACTGCATGGGGCAGTTACGGGGACATTATACTGTATGGGGGCAGCTAAGGGGGCATTATACTGTATGGGGCAGCTATGGGGGCATTATACATTGTGGGGCATCTATGGGGCATTATACTGTATAAGGCAGCTATAGGGGGCATTATACTGTATGAGGACAGCTACGGTAGCATTATACTGTTTCGGGCATCATATTGTATGGGGGCAGCCATGGGGCATTATACAGGGTGGGCCATTTATATGGATACACCTAAATAAAATGGGAATGGTTGGTGATATTAACTTCCTGTTTTTGGCACATTAGTATATGGGAGGGGGGAAACTTTTCAAGCTGGGTGTTGACCATGGCGGCAATTTTGAAGTCGGCCATTTTGTATCCAACTTTAGTTTTTTCAATGGGAAGAGGGTCATGTGACACATCAAACTTATCGAGAATTTCACAAGAAAAACAATGGTGTGCTTGGTTTTAACGTTACTTTATTCTTTCATAAGTTATTTACAAGTTTCTGACCACTTATAAAATGTGTTCAAAGTGCTGCCCATTGTGTTGGATTGTCAATGCAACCCTCTTCTCCCACTCTTCACACACTGATAGCAACACCGCAGGAGAAATGCCTCACAATCTGACCCCCTTAGACTTTTATCTTTGGGGTCATCTGAAGGCAATTGTCTATGCTGTGAAGATACGAGATGTGCAGCAACTGAAACTAACGGATACTGGAAGCCTGTGCTAGCATTTCTTCTGCGGTGTTGCTATCAGTGTGTGAAGAGTGGGAGAAGAGGGTTACATTGACAATCCAACACAATGGGCAGCACTTTGAACACATTTTATAAGTGGTCAGAAACTTGTAAATAACTCATGAAAGAATAAAGTAACGTTAAAACCAAGCACACCATTGTTTGTCTTGTGAAATTCTCGATAAGTTTGATGTGTCACATGACCCTCTTCCCATTGAAAAAACTAAAGTTGGATACAAAATGGCCGACTTCAAAATGGCCGCCATGGTCAACACCCAGCTTGAAAAGTTTCCCCCCTCCCATATACTAATGTGCCACAAACAGGAAGTTAATATCACCAACCATTCCCATTTTATTTAGGTTTATTCATATAAATGGGCCACCCTGTACTTTGTGGGGGCAGCTATGAGGCATTATACTGTATTGGGGCAGCTATGGGGGCATTATACTGTGTGGGAGGCACTATGGGGCATTATACTGCGTGGGAGGCACTATGGGGCATTATACTGTGTGGGGGCACTTTGGGGGCATTATACTGAGTGGGGGCACTATAGGGCATTATACTGTGTGGTGGCAGCTATTGGGACATTATACTGTGTGTGGGAGGCACTATGGGGCATTATAATGTGTGTGGGCACTATGGGGGCATTATACTGTGCGGAGGCCAATATGGGGGCATTATACTGTGCGGAGGCACTATGGCAGCATGATACTGTATGGGCTGAGCTGGGTGTGTATGGGTGGGGATTTAGCGGGGTTAAAGACTTTGCTTAACAGGAAAAATATTGCCCCTTCACATGCTGCATTTGTTGTCCCTCTTTGCAATACTTGAAAGTTGCAAGTTTTGGCTTCAGATGTGTCTGAGCTATGTCACTATAAGGAAAGTGCTTGGATGATGTATTTACATGAATTAGTCATACAGAGTCTGATCAGTGGGCATATATATTAATGCTATAGGCAGAGTGGGTTCAGCTTTGGAGATGGTGACGAGTGTGTACATGTTAGGCATGGCCTGGTTTGACCTTTTTGACCTTTTGCTACCTTGATATTGCTTATTCCCGGTAGCCTCCCAATAAACATACTTCTATGGGCTCAGGTTTCCTGCACCTTTAATTAATCGATGGGTAATAAGCCAAAATGCTAAACCAAGAGCAGCGATGCAGGGCCCTTTAATCTGAGCACGGCTCTCTAATTTGCAGTGCACCATGCGGACGTAATTTACCACCCGAGTTTTGCTACCTTGCATCAGGACTGGTCATACTTGGCTGGCAGGGAGCTTTGATAACAGAGAGGGGACTGTTCGTAACAAAACACAGAGGGACACCCGGTCTCTCTCCCGCAGAGTACACACCAACTGAATGCAGTTGGGCGCATTAATCTTCCAGAACACGGGCCTTTCTGCAGAGATACAGTATACTTAACATTGCTAAGTGATATTCTACTTGAATGGTGTTATTCCCATCACTTGAAACAAGATCATGATCTGTTGTCTTAGCAATCAGAGAGTGTGAGATAGTCAACAGCAGTCAGTGACAGATGTGCACACGTTTTCCGTCCCCCCCCCTGGGATCAGGCGGACGAGGAGGGTGGGTTCTCTGTAAATAACTTATTGTCTGTCAGTACACAAAAAAGTCTCACATTGACACATCGATAGCAATGAAGAGCAGTTCTGTCTATAGATCTTCAAAGACTCACTGTAACTGTTTTCATAGGGGATTATCCCGGCAAATCGGAGACACGATCTGCATATACATTCATGACCAGGGTAACAATCAAGAATAAACCAGGCCGTAAGCAAATAGAGTCCTTACGGCCAATAGACTAAAGTCTATTGCACACGACCCAGTGAATGCAGTGCGGCATCTTGTTAGCTCTATGGATTGGTTCCCATGGACGTCCATGAACAGATCCAGGACTCATTTTTAGAAGGCAAAGTAATCTCTTAATATTATTAAAGCGAAGGGGGTGTAGCTTTCATTCTTCTTTACCCTGGAAAGGGACATAAGTGACATGATACTGGGTGGCAGTGAACGCATATGGTGCATCCCAATTGTAAAGTAAATCCTCGGCCGTTTTTATATTTTTGCCGACGCATTGCAGTTACTGAGTGGAAGTTGATTTTTTGCTTTTCTTGATAGGCAAATTATTTTTGGAAAAGTTTGTTGAATGGCTTATTCAAATATAAATAAAGATTCTTTATTTTTTAAAAAATAATGTGAATATTTTTATTTCATTTTCCAAAAATATTGGTTGCAATTCTAAGTGTTGGGGTCAATGTTCCAGCTCGTAAAAAGGGGCCAAAGACCCAACCAAAACACAAACTTCATTTTTATGATGACGTTGGAAGAGTAAAATGAAATATTACTCGGATGACCCTCTCTTCTGTTCGATAGCATCTTTTGTGAAGGGACTAAACAGCAGTTTGACAGGGAGACACAAAGTCCCATACATGGCCCCCCAATCCTTCTTCATATTACCTTAATAAAAAATAAATATAATATGGGATTCCCTTTATTAGTATAGTGATAGACAAGTTGACATCATGGGTGTCACCCACTTCCTGCAGTGTCTGTGGTCAAGCAAATGGCACCTAGTGAGTGGGGAGCCCTGTTACATTGGGGCTCAGGAGCTTTAAGTCAAGTCTCTTTGACCAGGCACCCCTCTTCTCGGGATAGGTGGGGGTCCCAGCAGTTGGAGACCCACTAATCAGACATCTATGACAGAACTGTCGTGGAAATCCATCGCTCAAAATATATTAGACTGAAATTTATACGAGTCCCAACAGACTCTCAAGGCCAGACTCCATTAGTCAGAATCCTAATTAGGATATTTCACCGATATATATCGAGAGACGAGAAGAAAACACACAGACTCGCTGAAATGTTCAAAATTCTCATCTGAAGGATTTATTACCAAACTCAAACTGTTAAACTGAAATTCAGAAGGGGTGTAGGCTTGAGGTTAACCAATCAGAGACAATGTAACAATATTTGTTATTCAGTAAAAAGCATACAATAAAATACATCATTATAATTCTTCACACATTATGTTTACAGGTTTCTTATCTCTCTTTTGGACAGAATGTCCTCGTGGAGATGGGGGGGAGACCTTCCCTCACGCATACTTGCCATCCCCCCATCTCACTCCCATCTCACTCCCTGTCCATCTTCGCATGGGAACCAAGGTCAAAGATAAAACATACGAAATCAACATTACTTGTATTAAAGGAACAATGACTTTCCTATTCACTACAATAAAACCAAGATGGGAACTCCAGACAAGATGGCTGCTGCACGAAACTAAATCATTTAAACATTATCATCACTTTCACATAATACATATCTTAGTAATTCGGCATCCTGCTTGATAATTCACAATGTAATTTCATACAGAGAATATAAGCAAATAAATCATCCTTCACAAACCTCCCTTTTTCTCATATTAAATTACAGAAATTATATATTATGATTATGAAACTCAAACAATATATAAATAGGGCCACAACTAATATGATGCCATCACCAATGTCCGGTTAGGGTATGGGGTCCCACCAGTGTATTGACAAGTCATGTACATCATCGTCCTCTTCTTCTCCTGTCTTCTGCACTTGATACTGCTGACGGATTCACTCAGGTCTTTGGTCTTTACTTGGAACTTTGCTGATGTCATCAGGACTTGATTTGGTCCTTTTCATCTGTCAGACACCGTCTCTTTTAGTTTACGTCACCGGGCTATACACAACACCTCATGCTGTGAGCCTGGTGTGAGATCCCACGTAGGCGGATTAGTGGCGTGTTATTGTGACGCTACAAACCCTCCGCTCAGCTGTCTTCTTTCTCCGGTAAGTTACTTGTCTGGGCGGCTGCTTGGAATTGTGACACTGCCGTCAGTTCATGACAAACGCGTTGTACTGGCTCCGGCTGCTCCTGCCGCACCTCAGTAATGGAGTTCATTGTATTAAAAATCTTTTAGTTCATGTTTAATGGCACTTGCTGGGGAACCCCAACCCTTGTCAATTGTTAGTAATCTGGTGATAACATCTACGTACTATAAAAGTCGTTCTAAGTACATACAATAACAATGTCAGGCCCTTAAACTAAATCAAACAAACACCTTTTATATAAGAAAAACTTCTCTGTTCCAATGGACAGGGCACCTAGAAGATGTGTAATTATTGGGTACATTTCATTTGCACTTGGTGTCACGCTTTCCAGCAGGATTTGTACCTTGATCTGAGCTGATTGCCTGGAACATTTCCAGCTCACCAAAATATACACAGATTCCACATGTTTATCTGACAAATGTCACAAACCAATTTTCCTTACTCTAATTTGTATTGCATGGGAAGGCCTCTCAAGGTCTGTTCTCTTTGTGGGAGGCGGGTATGATAAGGTTGGCACCGGTCTGCCAGGACTGTTCTGTAGGCAAATCAAACAGCTCTAACAGAATTTAGCAGCAACAGCTGTAAAGCCTGGGACATACCAATTAGATCTTACCAAATCGATCCTTGCAGTCTTGGGGCATATGTGAGGTCATACACCATCAATGCAAAAGCCATCAAGAGTGCCTTGGGTCTTACCGGTTCACGTTCCCTTATCCGTCCACATTCTGTTAGAATCTGGTTCTCACGCCTTCCGCTCCCAGTTGGACTCTTCCTGTGGAGAACAAGCTTTTTCATTGGATAAACATTAATTGATCTTAATCGAATAATTAATTTGAAGAAAAACATTAACAAATAACATCTTTACATCAAACGTTCACATTGAGCAATAACTAGAAGTGATACATGCAAACTCATTTTTCTTCTTTATATATATATATATATATATATATATACACACACACACACACACACAAA
Organism: Rhinoderma darwinii; assembly: GCF_050947455.1. Taxonomy (NCBI): domain Eukaryota; kingdom Metazoa; phylum Chordata; class Amphibia; order Anura; family Rhinodermatidae; genus Rhinoderma; species Rhinoderma darwinii. Next base: position 455,584,989 of record NC_134688.1, read on the forward strand.
CACTGCACAGAATTTTCCTTTCACAATAACAACGACAAAAAACAAATAACTAAAAATGTTTTCTAATGGGAATATTCCACTTCTGTACCTTTTATCTGACGCATGACTCTAATAGTCCAATGCTAAGGCTGGTCCAGAACTTTACATAAAACTTAACCTCAGTATTTAATATTCCCACAACATTTCTTAAATACAATTGTTAAACAAACTAACTTTGGAATAACATCTGGAGAACTGCTGATATCTTATTGTACAAACATCAGGTCAATACTGGGGATAACATTGTTCCCCTGTCACTTACACACAACGTCTGCAGTGGGGAAAATACAGGCCGGGCTTCAGGCCTACCTGAGAACAGGTCTACACACACGAGCACATTGTCATACACTTCTACCTCGGGTAGTTGTATGTTCTGCAGTCGCTGGGACTGTTAATCTGGCCGGGCTGCACTTTTCACAGGTACCTTTGCTGTTTTACCTATGTCATGCCGTGCGCACATCATGCCGGCTGCTACAAACCTAGTGGTGGCATTATTGTATCCAGGGACAAGCCAATTTACTGATACCTGGCTGCACATACCCTTGTTGTCAGTTCTGTCTTCTCTCGCTCTCTCAATTGGCTTAGCCGATGATCCAACAAAGTTCCTACTACCAATGGGCCCATAATTGTGGGCGATGCCAAAAGCGTACCTAGAGTCAGTGTATATGTCGGCCGTCTTACCTTCTGCCAGGTTACAGCCTCAGCGAGCACCTCCAACTCCGCTCCTTGAGATGAACAAGAAGGTGAGAGTGGTTTCTGGGTAATTTACCTTGTGCCTTGTATCCTGTTCTACACATGCTGTATATGATAAAGTATGTCTACATTACAAATTTACATTGGAAACCCATGTCACATATAGATAGAACATTTCAAAAGGGTGGCGTTTTATTGTTCCACATTTATCTGATGATCCAGAACACTTGTAAATCCCACCCACCAGGTCCTGTAAATACCTGATTAATACAAAAACAAACAAATTATTTTACTGAAATCTGGCATAAAATAAACAATATTCAAACAATTTTTTTTGTTTTGTCTTCTCCCCATCTAAATCTGTAAAGACTCATCTGTGAGTGACGTCACCTCTGCCTCCTGTGTAAATTGGCTGGAGGGGGATCTGGAACCATCTACACATAAAAACCTCAAAATATAAGTTACTGTCATACACATTTAATCTGGGTTACTCCTTGAAACTCATACACATTTTGTAGATCTCCTAGAACCAAATTCATTAATTCAAAACAAAATAAAACACAAAACAAAACTACCTGATCAGTCCCTTCAACATTGGGAAATCTTCAACCCCTTCTCAGCCACTGGGATAGGGCAGTGCTTGGCATAGCTCCCTTTGGCTGTGAAGGGGTCATAAAATTGCCTGTAAAAAGGAAAACAAAAAACAAAAACTACCTGATCAGTCCCTTCAACATTCCCTCCTATTTGGACTCTGCGAAAATAATGTAGCAGGGTTCAAAACTACATATCAACATAATGAAATTAGACACTCTATCGGGGGGGCGGGGGCGCACTAGTTTAACCCCCTGTAATACACAACAGCCTGGAACAAAACAGATTACTTTCTCCTGACAAAAATACATTTTATCTTTAAAATGACCTGCAACCATTTACCTGTAAAACATCTCACATTTTCAAAAATAACATTTAGGCAGCACCATAGCACGTGCCTCATGTGTGAAAACAACAAAAAAAAAAAAACAAGACAAATGTAATTAGTTATTCAATAACACAGAAAATAATATATCTGGTAATATTAATTACTGCAAACCAATAACCTGTACATAAGAATAGGGAACAGAGGGGGCACATACATGTTCAAGACCCCGTGTCTCACAATATCTGTATTTTAATTCATTTGAATCAACATCAAAACATTCCAACATTAAATCTTATCACATTATAACACATTAATCTGCAGTGTAGCTTTTATCTTTCTACAAACAGATCCAGCCGGCTGTAATATTTTTCTCGCTTGGTGTAGTTACAGACGACTGCGCTGCGCGAAAATAAAACACGTTCCATAAAAAAAAAGAAAATAAAGTGGAACAGATTTTAACCCCATACACAAAACATTAACATTTTTAGACATTACTGCTATTAAAAATAGGAAACATACAATATAGTTCTGCTTTTATTGTGGCCATTAGTTTCAAACTACAGACATGTTACATTACACACATCACACAGATGCCTCATCACATCACACATGTTACATTACACACATCACACAGATGTCCCATCACATCACACATGTTACATTACACACATCACACAGATGTCACATCACATTACACTCCCCCCGTTCTGACCCACGTTAGTCACTGCAATGTACCTGGCTGCTCCGTTTTCTTCACTCTTCCAATGAAAATTTACACCTGTATTTAAATTGTTCTCTCTCACATCATCTTACTTGTAACCACCTGTAATCACCTGCTTTGTCCTTTTAACTTATGCCTTGTCCTGGCCACTCCACTCCCTTTCTCAACTTTCTACAAACCATTGTCTTTATCACATGCAAACATCCTTCTTACGCTGCCAGCCTCTTCAACAATTTTTTTTTCAGTGTGTTATTTTGCCTTCACATACTTTATAATTAAAGCCCCAGCTCCTTTTGCTCATTCTAATGTTGGCCGGGACCAGTTCCCCAAAGCATCTTTGTCCAACTTCCTCCTGACCCCATGGTCGGAGAGCAGTAGGGTGATTTCCGGTAAATCCCCCACCTCCAGGCAAACAGGCCACGTTTGCCGACAGATATCTCAGACCAGTCTATCTCCTAGACTGTCTTACCAATACGATATCAAAAGTCGTTCCTCCAGACATTCTAGCAGTAGGATCCTCTGATCCCTCACTGGATTGAACATCAAGAACAGACAAAATGCTGCCAATCAACAATTACAAGAGCAAATTCTTCAACACAATCGACATTCATGAACCTCCATTGATTCAAGCAGGAGTTGGTCACTTCACTTATGCAGAACACTTGCTGCCGGGTGGTGTCTTTCAGTTCATACAGCCCGTGATGTAGCATATATCCCAAACTCTTTCCTCTAGCACTTTGCAATAGTTTCACATACAAATTATATTTGGTAACATATATATATTATCCTCCCCGCTCAGCCGTTCACTCTGTGGGTTGTAGTTTAGGGGGCTGTTATCTATGTTGGTGATCATTTCTTTACGGGCTATGGGTCTGATCCAATACCAATGTTCTTCACTGTAATTACTACTACGACACAGGTGGCACCTGGGATAAGTGTCAGGGTCATTCAATGAATACAGGATGTTATATTACAACGGTATTCAATCCAGCGGTCTGATGTTATAGTACTACAGACTTCATTACTTGGATGTTATTTTACATCAAAGTGTATATGCCGGATTATCATGTGCTAGAAATCAGTCTGTACTGATTCCCACCTTATGCCAGTCTGGCAATGCATACAACTGGTTTATGGACCCTTACACACAATATCACTGTCTGGCAATGCGTTAGGAAAATATAAATGATTTTTTAATACAGTATTCAAAGTTTTCCCTGTTGCACTGGGTAATGGTATTGAGTGCAAATTCAATATAGACACAATTGCTTCTCCTTGCACTGGATTCTACATTATCAGGACTTAACCATTGAAGCCCCTGCGGTACTACAGGATATTACTCACAACTATCTCACCTACAAACAGTCAGTACCTCCCAACTATAATCCCAGACAAACGGGTAACAGAACAACTATTAATCCTCAACAATTTTACACAACTAAATAACAAATGACGCTACAACAAAGCAGCAAGCAGAAGTTTTGTTTTTTCCTCACAGTCCAGCCCAAACTCTTTGCATTTCAAATACTTCACATGTGAGTTACGACTTCTCTCTGCCATGCGCTACGTCACTGCATTCCAAACACTTCTCACAATTTTTCCTGGTTAACTATGTATTTGCTGGCAAAAATTCTCTCATGTCTTTCATATCAACAGTTTAAGATCACGTACACACCTGCAATCCTTCATCACACAAAAAGCTTCAACATACCTTTTTGGATCCATCTTTCAACCCACTGACTAAGGAGTCTCGTCCATAGAAGTGACGTTCTGACAGCTGGATTCCAAGGCTTACGCAATACATGTGTGAATGGTGTAAGAATAAGCTCCTTACCTACCGCGGTTTTTTGTAATTCACAGATGCAAAGGCAGACCTCTCCAGTGACAGCTTATCAGACGTGCAATCTTCCTGGGTTTTATCGGCACCATTACTGTCGTGGAAATCCATCGCTCAAAATATATTAGACTGAAATTTATACGAGTCCCAACAGACTCTCAAGGCCAGACTCCATTAGTCAGAATCCTAATTAGGATATTTCACCGATATATATCGAGAGACGAGAAGAAAACACACAGACTCGCTGAAATGTTCAAAATTCTCATCTGAAGGATTTATTACCAAACTCAAACTGTTAAACTGAAATTCAGAAGGGGTGTAGGCTTGAGGTTAACCAATCAGAGACAATGTAACAATATTTGTTATTCAGTAAAAAGCATACAATAAAATACATCATTATAATTCTTCACACATTATGTTTACAGGTTTCTTATCTCTCTTTTGGACAGAATGTCCTCGTGGAGATGGGGGGGAGACCTTCCCTCACGCATACTTGCCATCCCCCCATCTCACTCCCATCTCACTCCCTGTCCATCTTCGCATGGGAACCAAGGTCAAAGATAAAACATACGAAATCAACATTACTTGTATTAAAGGAACAATGACTTTCCTATTCACTACAATAAAACCAAGATGGGAACTCCAGACAAGATGGCTGCTGCACGAAACTAAATCATTTAAACATTATCATCACTTTCACATAATACATATCTTAGTAATTCGGCATCCTGCTTGATAATTCACAATGTAATTTCATACAGAGAATATAAGCAAATAAATCATCCTTCACAGAACTAATCTTTAGATCTGCAGTTTTAAGGTACAATATGTCTATTTATTTTATATTTTTAGTCCTATGTGTTTATAATGATCAGAGGAAATTTGTACCGTAAAAGTCCCTGAGAACCGCACAACTCACCACAAAAAAGATAAATCTGGATGAAAAGTGGGATTGTATTTTGTCAGCCTTCAGGGGAATTTGTAAAGCTGTGTGTCTTTCAGGAAATATGTTAATGTCCTTCTGTTACACCCTCTTGTAAATCCAGAATAATTTTGTGCACTGGAATAAGGAAGAGTGATGCTCGCTGTATCAGATGTGCCACTTGGGGACAAGATTGACAGGTCACATGAAGTGCCAAGATGTGTACAAGACATAAGATGTAAATAAAGTCATGTAAAAATGGTTTCAATGAAATTTGGATGAATTTAGTTTTTATATGGTGCAATGCAAAAGTATTCAACCCCCGAAAACATCAACAGTCATCAGTTTTTCATTTTATTTAAAAAAAAATCGACCATAAAATAGTTTGAAAATTTAATTTAAGATCAAGTTTTGCCATGATATTACAGCAATATCAAGTATGTACGTTTTTTTTTTAAATGTTTTAATACTTTGCACAATAAAAACTCTTTTTATTGAAAATAATACATTTTTGTGTTGCCATAACCGTTTTATTTGTCTGTCGAATAAAAATTCATATTATTTTTTTTTTGGACGGGGGGTGAGTACTTGTGCCTTATAAAAGCACTATTATGGGAAGAATGAACCTTTTTTATTTAACTTTATTTACTTTTTTTCTTAACTTAGTTTTAAACCCCACTAGGGGACTTCAACATAACATTTTTCAATCACTAATATAATCAATTGCAATAGTTTTGTATTGCAATGTATTATACCTGACAATGGATAACTGACTGGCAGCCCATCTATGTTGATGAAAAGACAAAGGGAGCCTAAGGGAGTGACAGCGAGAGCCTAAAGGGTTAAACAGCCGGGATCAGAGCTATCTCCAAACCCGGCTGTTGTAGCAGGGACTCAGATGTAAATTACGATGATGACATAGGCATAGCTTCTGTGCCCATGCCATCCTTGCGCTGTACATTTACATAGGGGTATGTCACACCCATTCCATAAATGTATTGGATGTGTGGATAGGGTTTAAAAAAGATTGTTGGGTTTGGACAATCACATTTCTTAAAAGGTTCCGAAAGATAAGCTGATCACTGGGTGTTTCACTATTGGAGCCCTCAGCAATTAGCCTGGGGTATTAGCTAATTAGCTTTGCTGTTTGTAAAGGGTTAAATCCTGATTACGCATTGTTTACATCATAATTATTATTATTATTATTATAATTATTAGCTATTTACAGTTATAGTTTAGATCAAAATAATTATAAACATTCATAACAGTAATTGGCCGAAATAAATCAGCAAAATAATATAAATTATATATTTTGATCACAATATTACTACTCATCTATTCCTTACTGGCCTCTTTTTTTTGTAAATGGGGTTAAAGTGGTGGTTTGGGAATGGATAAGAAACAAGGGTCTCACTTTTTTTTATGGAAACAGCGCCACTCTTGTCCCCAGGCAGGATCTGGTACTGCAGGGAAAAAAGACAACCTGTGGACTAAAAGTGGCGCTGTTTCTGAAAAAAAAAAAACCAAGACCCCTTTTTCTAATCTGGCACAAGTAAATCTATTTTTGCAATTTATATTAATAATAACTTCATTATTTGCCCCATTATGCTACTTGTGCTGTAAGTCATGTCAACCAATCACGTGTCAGCTTTAATTCTTACAACCAGGCTAAATAATGAGTTAAAATCTTATTTGGCATGGTGTTAAGTTGAACCTACTTTGAAGAATATATAAGGGTATTGCTTATATAGCAAAAAGTTATTAATAGGGCGTCTCGCTTTAGGATCTGGAAAGTTTCAATAACATGCAGGGATGCTGGCATTTTTGCTGGAATTGTCCTAATTGACCATCCATTTTTGTTAGAAGAGTCTCACAAAAATATACTGATTTCAGAGTGTCCCATTGCTGGGAGCCACAGGGATCACGTGTAATCAGAAGAGGAATCTAGCAACAGGTGTTCAATTGTCCTGCAGCACCACCACAGGAGAAATTAGGCATTACACCGTGCCAGTTGAAATCAATGAACTATCTCTGTAATGGTGAGTCCTCCAGAGAGAGATAGAGACTCTTTGTACTCACTCTCAGCTCTGGCTTATTGACTGAGGTCCTGGAAATTTTGAAACCAGACAATCCCTTTAAATTACTCAATAAATCGATGAGTCAACGCATGCTGTTTTATGACTTCGAGCCTATAGTTTGGCTCCTTTAAAAACAATCTGCAGGCTGCTGATTCACTCTGTACACATTGGGGGTGAGTATGTAATTCCCTACAACCTTAAATGTTATTTGCTGAAAGTTTCCATACTAAAAGTAGCAATTCCAGCCATGACACTACGTCACGGAATTGTCCTTTAAGCAAGTGTCTTGTATATTCTGCGCTTTGAGTAAGTTTAGTTGCCTAGTTGTTTAAAGTTGCATTTAACCTGAACCTGTATTAATATGTTTCTGTTGTCTATGACCTGTAATTCTTTCCACCCCGGTATTTTCCACATATTAGCTAATAACAGCTTTCTTCAGCCTCTTTGTGCGGCCACCAGATGCTATAACCAAAGCATCTTCTCAGTGCCGTTAAATTTCCCTCCAAATGAAATTAAGCAGATTATCCAGTCATTTTCATCCTCGGCTAATATGCTTCGTCAGTGTCATCATCCATTCCCTGTGTTGCTCCCATATGTTCCATTAAACGGCTTTCTGCTCACATACCCCACAGGACTTCAACTATTACATTTGTTGAACATGAAGTATGACCCGTGATCATATAAAGTTACTGATTTGAACTTAGCAGTTTTGCCCATATGTTTACATATATGTCTGGTTAGGTTTATGTTACCTATTCATCTTCAGATTGCTTGGCTTGCTGGTTGTGCCAGACACTCACAAGTAAAATTTGTTATGATATATCATCTCCTGTGTAATGCCCACAGAACGTCTTACCATATGGTTACTCAGAGCAAACGCTTTTCCCCTTTGGTCCACTAACATAAATATGCGGAGCAATATGGCTCGGCTCTGCTACATGCCAACGATTCAATGTCATGGTACATTTTATTCATAGTCCAGAATGTAATAGTCATGTGGCTGTAGGTCATCGGATTAAAGGAGTTTAATGGCCAGTGGTAGCACAAACCAGTCAATTTACAGTATAGTAAAGACTATGAGGAGTCTCAAAATATCCAACCTTCTATGCCAGGGACGGCCAGCTCTCTGGTTTTCGGGAGCCACAATCATGGAATAATAGTAACATGCTCGCTACACAGATTTTAAGATATATTTTTTTAGCATATTAGTGTCTTGCACATTTTGCTAACTTTCTCTTCAGCATTATAGATGATTATTGTTTACCCAAAATTTTTTCAAACCCCCGATTTATACTCAAAAAATGAATTCAGACCCTAGGCCAGACCAAAAAATGAATACAGACCCCAGTCCAGACCCTTAACCAGAAGAAAGAGGACCATCCAGAAATGCCAGGCACCTATAACAGCCAATGAGCCACTCATGGACAGTGTACCGTATTGTGCCATAAGAAATGTTAGATGTAGGTTCCGAACTGTTTCCGACATCAATCAACCCATAAAACAACTTACTTGAGCATGATAAGCTGACGTAAATGGACATGGATAATCTCCCACTCCTTTGTTAAACTGATTAAATACATTATATTAATGTTGGCTAAATTCAATAATTTCAGTGGGTTCAGCGACAATCTAATAAGTATGGGGGCATCGCGACAGGCCCCCCCCCCACCTGTCATTGAGTGAAAGAAAGATCGGACATGTTATATTTCAACATGCTTGTTCCTTTAATCCTCTGAAGTATTTCTTAGTGACTAATCCCCCTCTCGATATTAAAACACACATGCCCACTCAGCCGATCCGAGCATACATGTCTATCGGCAAGTCTTGGATCTCTTGGCTAGCTGGATCTCTTCTTTCATACACTCACACAGTATGGCCTTTTATCCCCTGCACCACAAAGAGATCCTAGACAGAAAGTACAAACAAATAATAACAATCGACACTATCTCTGCTCTTCATCTCCCATCCTCCTCTTGTCTTTCTCATACATTGATTGCACAGTGCCACATACTGCTCGTGTACGTAGTACCATACAGTGCCCAGAAAATGAGTGCCACACAATATCTAACTTGGTAGTGCACATGATGCCAAATATATATAGCGCGAACAGTACCCTATTATTACATTTGAGTGCCCCTTTTCTGTATAGTGCACTATTATTGCCAAACAGTGCCATTTTAGTGCCCATATAGTGTTACGGTATACACTGCCAGTAGCTCCATTGAGTGTCTGGGTGCCACTGTCAGCTTAATGGCATAGGTTGACTCAATGATGTATTTGTGATGTCCTGCACCAGAAGATGTAGGCTACGGGTGAGCCTCAACACGTCATCTCAACAAACATAACTGTATCACTGATACCTGAACAGAAATTTGTTTCCACATAGCAAATGGGCCAACTCATGACTTTAATACGGGATGGACCCTATCAAGCCCAATAACTTTGCTACTGAATCAAAAACCCCATACGAAATAGAAAAAAAATATTGGTTTGAGTGTTAAATGTCAGAAGCACTTACAGCAATTACATGGATATAACTAGGACTCGGGTAATTCTACATGGAAAGGATCCATCCGGATTCATTGATATTGCAAGATCACAAAGATCTCAAGGGGTACCTAAAATTCTGTACCTACTGTACATTGGTAAAAGAGAGAATTCATTGACTTATTACTTATATTAAAAATGCAGAACCATAATTCACTGAAAGCCTCATCCGCTTTTCTCGAGGAGCAGACTTTCCCTTGCCCTTGAAATAACAGAATAGGAAAAGTGGTGACACATAGAAAAGCCCTAAGGGACAAGAATCCCCATATCTGTATTCACCAGATGATTGATGGGCTCTGGAAGATGAACCAGGTGAGTAAATGATTAAAATTTCATGAAATAACTAATAAAAGCAGTAAAAGTCTAACAGCTGCACCATAAGGTGTCCATAGTGACAGTATGTAAGGCGGAAACGTCACATTCCTGCAATGTAGACATTAGAATTTTGAGATTAAAAATAAAATAAAACTCAATGAGCATGGGTCTCGGAGCAAGAAACAGTGCCACATGACGCCTAAATATATAGTGCAAATTGGGGCCATATAAATAATGAATGCAGTGCCATAGTATTGCCAAACACTGCCCCCTTTGTGCCATGCAGTACGCCTGTATAGTGTCACATTATTGCCATACAGGGCCCATCAGTAAACTAATGTCTCTGATGTCCATAGCCTCATGTTTGCCACACACTTTAGACACCCATTACACCGACAGCTTTCTCCCGTGACTTCAGAGCATGCATGTTTATGATGATCGGTCAAGCATGAATGTTTACTGCCATGGGGAGTTAAAATCCAACATGCACGATCCTTGTTTCCTTCGACAGTCAGGCCGCCTTAATACATATTCGATTGCTGGTGGATCCAGTGTAAAGCCCCACTTACACAGCATGATCGGTGACCATGGATGAGAATCTGATCGACATTTCCATCAGTATGATCCTCCCCACTGCGCGAGAGATGTCCCTGTTGCCTAGTGCTGTCTCTCTTGTGAAAGAAAGAGACGTACGTTAGGCAGCAATACCTTGTGTAAATGAATTCAGATTAACTGATCGTGCTGCCGATAATCATTTTTATTGATCAAGGAAGATCAACGAAAATAATAGTTTTAATGTTTTCCGCTGATCTTCACCTTCATTCACATTTATCGTTTCAAGTGATGGGAAACTAGCAAATTGTGTCAAAATTGGGCAGTGTAAATGGCCGTAAATTGGCGGTTTTAGATTATCTACCCACAAGTATCCTCTGTTTAGCGCCACCTGTAGCGTCCATGGCCGCAGGCCGTCGGGTTTACTCACCTCCCGATGCCCGCAGCCATTGATCCGTGAGCACTGGTCCCCATCTCTTTCCTAGGGGACGCCAGCGCTCACTTCCGCTACGGTCTGCTGTGTCCCGTAGGGTGCAAAGGAAATCATCATCATCAACTGCCATGATTTCCTGGTCTATAAGAAGGCTCCAGGCCTTATGATCCTTGCCTGAGCGTTGTTAGTTTTCCCAGTCTGTCTTGCAAATTGTCCCTTAGTGTTTCCCGTTCCAGTTGTTACCCGTGCCTTGTTACCTGTTCTTGTATCCCGAGCTGTGCTTGTTCCTGTGCCAACTAGTGTCAGAGTCGTGTCATGTCCTGTGTCATCTGCCACGTCCGGAGGAACTCGCCACGTCTGTGTCATTTGCCACCCCCTTAGGAATCCGCCATGTCCTGTGTCATCTGCCACGTCCGGAGGAACTCGCCGCGTCTGGCGCAACCTGTGGCACCTGAGTCATCCGCCACGTCTAGCGTTACCTGCTGCACCCTTCTCCATCTGTGCCAGAGCTGCGACCACTGTCTGGACTACCCAGGTATCCTTGTGCGGGACATTGTATTGCTGGGGTTTCCTGTTGTTTGGCCAGCTGCCTCCCTGCTACGGCGGTACGGCCTAGTGGGTCCACTGACCCGCCTCGTGACAGTACGCTCAGGCCATGGACCCCACTTCTGCGGGAGAGAGAACTTCCTAGGCTGGATTCTACTTTCCAGCAATTCTCCTCAGTCGTCCCACCAGAGGATCCTATGCAGAGTAACTATGTCAAATTGTCTACCCAGGAGAAACAACGCAGACGCACTTCTGGACTTTGTTTGTGTTGTGGTCTCGGAGGCCATATTGTGCGTCTGTGTCCCCAGAGGCCAGAGAGACCCCATTGCTTAGGATTGGTTGGAGAGACAACCCTAGGTGGAACGGTACCTAATAAAGCATTCTGTTCCAAGTTGACTATTCCTGCGACCCTAGTATCCGGCGAGAGGATGCATCAAGTTTCTGCCTATCTTGACTCTACTAGTTCTGCGGCAAACTTCATCCAGAAAAAGTTAGTGGATCATCTTCAGTTGCCCACAGTTCCCCTGGAGACAACTTTCGCTGTTGCCTCAGTTAATGGACTGCCTCTGCCTGATCCCATCGTTTCTAAAACCAAGCCGTTGAATCTCCAGGTTAGTGTCCTTCATTTTGAACTAATTTCTTTCCTTGTTTTGCCCAAGGCCATCAATCCTGTTCTGCTGGGCCTGCCTTGGCTTCGACTACATGCCCCAGTCCTGGACTGGAATTCTGGAGAGGTTCTCCAATGGGGCTCCAAGTGCCTTGGTCGTTGTCTGTTGCAGATCCATCCTGTCAAGCCTCCTCTGCCTCAGTCATTGGCGGGACTGCCTCCCCAGTTTGCTCAGTATGCAGATGTTTTCAGCAAAAGGGAGGCTGAGACGCTGCCTCCACCCACATCGGACTTATGACTGCCCCATTGAACTGGTTCCTAATGCCTCTCTCCCCCGTGGTCGAGTATATCCTCTCTCCTTGCCAGAGTCTCTATCCATGTCGGCCTATATCAAGGAGAATCTGGAGAGGGGTTTCATAGGAAAGTCTTTCTCCCCAGCCGGTGCTGGATTCTTCTTTGTTAAAAAGAAGGACAAATCCCTTCGACCCTGCATTAACAACCGTGGTCTCAACCAGATCACGGTCAAGAACAAATACCCGTTGCCACTTCTATCTGAGCTGTTTGATCGCATACAAGGAGCCCAAAAAAATTCTAAGCTAGACCTACGAGGTGCTTATAATCTAGTTCGGATTCGCCGGGGTGATGAATGGAAGATGGAATTTAACACCCGGGACGGGCACTACGAATACCTAGTGATGTCCTTCGGACTATGTAACGCTCCCGCAGTGTTTCAGGAGTTTGTTAATGATATCTTCCGAGATCTCCTCTATGTCTGTGTTGTTGTTTATCTCAATTATATTTTTATTTTCTCCCCAGATCCGACGACTCATCGGAGGCATGTCCTTCAGGTTCTACGACGATTAAGGGAGAATCATTTATACGCCAAGCTCGAGAAGTACGTTTTTGAGAAGAGTTCTCTGCCCTTCCTCGACTACATCATCTCGGATCAAGGTCTCAAGATGGATCCTGAGAAAGTGAAAGCTGTCCTGGAGTGGCCACGTCCTCAAGGCTTAAGGGCCATACAGCGGTTCCTGTGATTCGCCAATTTCTACCTGCACTTTATTCCAAACTTCTCTTCTCTGACGGCTTCCATCTCTACCCTTACCAAGAAGGGTGTGAACGCCAAGGTGTGGACTCCAGAGGCAGAGTCCGCATTTACTAGCCTCAAGAGAGCTTTCACTTCAGCTTCGATCCTCCATCATCCTGACTTATCTCGGCAGTTCTCACTGGAAGTGGACGCTTCCTCTGTTGGTGCAGGGGCACTTCTGTTCCAGAGGAGCTCCAAAGGAAAGGCAGTAGTATGTGGCTACTATTCTAGACTTTTTTCTTCTGCTGAGCGCAATTACTCTATTGGAGATCGGGAGCTACTGGCCATCAAATTCGCTCTGGAGGAGTGGAGACATCTTCTAGAGGGAGCTGCTCACCCTCTCCTGATCTTCACCGACCACAAGAACCTTACCTACCTTCAGTCTGCTCAACGACTGAATCCCTGTCAAGCCAGGTGGGCGCTGTTCTTCACCCATTTCCAGTTTGTGCTTCACTACCGTCCCGCGGACAAGAATATGAGGGCCGATGCCCTGTCCACATCGTTTGAGATGGAAGACACGGTGGAGTCCCTTCAGACTATCATAGACCCATCTTGTATCGTCACTGCTAATCCTCTGCAGGTTAGAGACATCCCTCCGGGGAGGACTTTTGTTCGCTTGGCAGACAGGAGAAGAATTATCCGCTGGGGACACAGTTCTAAACTGGCTCGGCACGCTGGTGTCCATAAAACCCGAAACCTGATTGCTCGTTACTTCTGGTGGCCCACGCTACCTAAAGATGTTCTGGACTTTGTCTCTTCTTGCACGGTGTGTGCTTCTAACAAAGTTACTCACTCCAAGCCTGCCGGCCTGCTTCAACCTCTGCTTGTACCCAATGTCCCCTGGCAGTACATTGCTATGGACTTTATCACAGACCTTCCCCCCTCAGCAGGATGCAACACCATCTGGGTGGTAGTAGACCGGTTCTCTAAGATGGCACATTTTATCCCACTGTCCGGCCTACTTTCTGCTCCTCGACTCGTGAGTCTCTTCATTCTACACATCTTTTGCTTGCATGACTTGCCTCTTCACATTGTGTCCGACTGGGGGGTTCAGTTTACTTCAACGTTCTGGAGAGCCCTTTGTAAACTCCTGGAAGTGAGATTGGACTTTTCCTCAGCTTATCACCCCCAGTCCAATAGGCAAGTCGAGAGGATCAACCAGATCTTGGAGAATTATCTCCGCCACTTCATCTCTTCACAGCACGATAACTGAGTACAGCTTCTTCCATGGGCCGAGTTCTCATATAACAACCACACAAGTGAATCCACCACTTCCACTCCATTTCACATTGTATAAGATCAACATCCTAGAGTCCCTCTTCCAGTGTCAACCACATCTCAAGTACCCGCTGCTGACTCTGCATATGGGGCCTTCCTGCAAATGTGGCAACAGACCCAGTCCTCTATTTTGCTGGCAGTCGATCGCATGAAGCGAGAAGCAGATACAAGGAGAAGAGAGCCGCCTCAGTATCTTCCAGGTACCAAAGTCTGGCTGTCCTCTCGGAAAATTCGTTTGAAGGTGCCCTCATACAAGTTTGCTCCCAGGTTCCTTGGTCCTTTCAAAATTCTGCAACAAATTAACCCTGTCTCCTATAAGCTGCGGCTGCCCCCTGCCCTCAGAATCCCCAATTCCTTTCATGTGTCCCCGCTGAAGCCTGTGGTCCTGAACCGCTACAGCAAGACTTCTAGTTCCACAGTTGCTCCCAGCAGTTCTTCTGATGTGTTTGAGGTGAGGGAGATCCTGGACTGCAAGAGGGTAGGAGGAAGGACTTTCTATTTGGTGGACTGGAGGGGGTTTGGTCCTGAGGAGAGGTCCTGGGAGCCAGAAGAGAACCTCAGTGCCTCTGCTCTTATAAAAAAGTTCCTCTCTCGCTCTGGCCCCAAGAAGAGAGGGCGTAAGAGGGGGGATACTGTAGCGTCCATGGCCGCGGGCCACAGGTTTACTCACCTCCTGACGCCCGCAGCCATGAATCCGTGAGCGCTGGTCCCCATCTCTTTCCTAGGAGACGCCAGCACTTAATTCCGCTCCGGTCTGCTGTGTTCCGTAGGGCCAGCGCGCGCACAAAGAAAATCATCATCATCAACTGCCATGATTTCCTGGTCTATAAGAAGGCTCCAGGCCTCATGATCCTTGCCTGAGCGTTGTTAGTTTTCCCAGTCTGTCTTGCAAATGGTCCCTTAGTGTTTCCCATTCCAGTTGTTACCCGTGTCTTGTTACCTGTTCCAGTATCCCGTGCTGTTCTTGTTCCTGTGTGAACTAGTGTCAGAGTCGTGTCACGTCCTGTGTCTTCTGCCACGTCCGGAGGAACTCGCCACGTCTGTGTCATCTGCCACGTCCGGAGGAACTCGCCACGTCTGGCGCAACCTGCGGCACCTGTGTCATCTGACACGTCTAGCGTTACCTGCTGTGCCCTTCTCCATCTGTGCCAGAGCTGCGGCCACTGTCTGGACTACCCAGGTACTCTTGTGCAGGACATTGTATTGCTTGGGTTTTCTGTTGTTTGGCCAGCTGCCTCCCCGCTATGGCCTAGTGACCCGCCTCGTGACACCACCTTTAGCCCCTTTCTGATGCCAGGTGCATATGATTTGAGTAAAAAAAAAATATATATAGGTCAGGGTCTGTAGAGTTATAGCAGAAAAAAGGGGGAGTTGGAACTAGCGCTGAAGTGGAAAATCTGTTAAAAACGGGAATCTTCTTCCAAGTTTTAATGTTGCTTTGTTAAAAACAATGGACAACGAAAAATAGTGGTGACGGGCAGGTAATGTCCAAAGTACATAGAGTGTTGAAGGAGATAGGCGGTCATGACTAAGGACCCAGCAGGGGTCTGAAACGCGTAGGCTACCGCCTATCTCCTTCAACACTCTCTGTACTTTGGACATTACCTGCCCGTCACCACTATTTTTCGTTGTCCATTGTTTTTAACAAAGCAACATTAAAACTTGGAAGAAGATTCCCGTTTTTAACAGATTTTCCACTTCAGCGCTGGTTCCAACTCCCCCTTTTTTCTGCTGTTTCCCTTGCGTGTGCCGACACGAGGATCCGTGCGCTGATGACCATACCATACCTGTGACAAGGTGAGCTGGAGGATATTCCCCATTTTTTCTGTATCTGTAGAGTTATAGCTAGGTTTTCCTTCAACCAGGGCAAATATTTAGTTTACTGTCCTAGCCTTGTATCTAAATACCCTTACCAAGGCAGAATGGCCTGTTGGAGCACGCCTAGGATCCTAGCACCCCTCTAGCTCATCCTAGCAATGCCCCTGGGCTCCCCTATCTAGAATGCCCTTCCATAAGACTACAAAATTACATTTTCATTTTACACTTGTGTTGATCCCATTTAGGATGTGCCATGATATTGTAGGGGGAGGGGAAATATTAGGATTTGGGAAGGCACCTTCAATTAGGATGTACTGTGAGGGTTCACCATTGCTGTATTAGATTAAAATTGCCCAAATCCCACAGAAGGTCGCCATTTGGAACAACCTGCTGGTGTTTGTGGAAAGTAAATCTATAGGAGTATTTAGGCAACAGACCCAGGTTAAGCAGGTTGAAAGGGGAATCACCCAAGCTTGTCCTAAGGCTAAAACAGACATATACTAATGACGGTACAGTACTCATCATCACCTTGAAAACAAACAGGAAGGAAATGATTTAGAATTAAATCCTTTTGCATGAACTCAAGAGAAACAAATTGTCCGTCTCTCTGGAGGCAGAAAAAAAACCTTTAAATCTCCCAGAGAAGTCAGCGAATCCATGCAATTAGCAACATGTCACCTATTTACTGCTGCAGGGACACGTAATTGGAGGTAACGCGACTGACAAAAGTGTAACAGCTATTCAAGTATTGCATTTGCATTTACACCCGGTATAACAATTTTTGTGGGTGTTATGTACAATGGAGCTTAAAGGGAAAGATGCCATATTAAAAATAAACCTAGTACCTGGGAAGACTTGCCTTTGTAAGGTGCATGAACCGCAGGTCACATGGAGTCTGCTAATGAGACGTCTGGCATTTCCACTTGATGAGGATGGAACACAAGTCATTTTCTACTTTGTTTTTGTCTCAGATCCCGGGTGACAAAATTCTGTCTTTTAAAGGCTGAAAATGAAATAAATTCAAATTGTCTTTATAGACCTTTGATGATCGGTGTAAAGTCAATTTGTACTGTGAATAAAACCAATCACCTACATTGAGGTGACGGCTACAATTTAGGATGGATATTTACTAATAATTATCATTAGTATGAGGAATTAGTGGAAGAAGTGTCAGGCTGGGATATTCCTTTGAGGGCCAATGGTGTCGTTGAGGAGATAAAAATTAGGCCCCTTTCATCAACCACATAGGACAAAAAGTCTTGGTGCCCCCATTACAATTTTATGACTGGTGTGAATTGATCTCGTCCCTGTGCAGGTTCTTACCACCCATTAAAATGGGGATGGGACCAACCTGTATTGGGCCCCTCTCTCCAGTGAGCCCCGAAACCGGAAGACATTGGAGAAAACTCTCTTGGGCCAGTCTGTATGGAAGGCAAATCCTCAAGCATAGTAAAAAAAATAATTAAATGTCGCAAAATGTGCTCCACATTTATTTAGTATTGATTTACCCCACCACACACCCCTCATCACAGGACAGAATGATCCAACGTCTTTTGGCCCCTCTACTGTTCTTTTGTAGAACAGTAGAATAGCATGACCCACTAGGTAGCTACCCCTGCCGTATTTACTAACAGGGATAGGAGGACTCCCATAAAAAAAAACCTCATCATTCTTAATTCACACAAGGATTGGGCATCTAAGGGTGCTAAAAAGCTTTCGGACCTCTGTTGGGGAAGTATGGTTGCAAAAACCATCACAAGGATGTGGGCTTATTTTGCGTTTTTTGTTCTGTAGACAAGGGAGGGCCCTATGTAAAGAAAACTAAATGGCCACCCCACCTATTGCTGGATTATACCACCAGATTCTAGAGGCACACCCTTTGTATCCAATGTAGAGGGTGGCATAACTAATAAATGGACCCCCTGGTAGGATTCATAATAGGAGCTGTAGGCATTGCCTCTATGGTACAAATGCCCATGGGTCATATAATTTACCTCTGGGGGGATTGACTTTGACAAGTTTTTGCTGGGTGTCAAAATAATACAACTGGGTGTTACTAGTGGGGGAGTTGTCCCTACACAGACTAAAAATGTCCAATCAGTGCTGACAGTGAGAGACTGGGTAGGGTCACGCCCCTTTGACAAGGGGAGTGGTAACACCAAGATGTCAATTTATTCATACGTTTCTAGGAGGAATAACAGAGGAACGACAAAGGGCAGAGTTCTAAGAAAATATGTTCCAGAACTGTTATATTATGGGGAATACAAGTATTTACTAAAACAGACATGTCAGGAGAGGTGACAGCTCCCCTTTAATGCAGCACTTTTGTAGGGGAAGGGGAAGCGGTAGAAGAGTCTATGAGATAGATTTACTAATTTTCATAACATCCGATAACACATGTGTATGCCCTATTAAGCAATATGGCCCAGGATTATTAACAACTGTGATCCTGAAGTTCCGGACACTTTTTCCAACATAGATGCCCTTGTGGGAAAAGGTGGTGTCTGGCAAAGAATGCCATATATTTCAATGTATTTCCGTCATAAAACATATGTCTTCATACGTTTTAAAAGACTTGTTCCATTTCTCAGTGAGGGAATAAAGTCCATCAATAAAAAAACATGCATTTACTGGCTTGTACATTATATGAACGAGAAGACTGCATCAAATTTCAGAAATTTAACAGGATTACAATGTAACATCCAATCAATAAGGATAAACACTGCGCCATTAATGGTGTTACATAGTCTCAGCAGCAAAGGGATCAGATGTGAAAGTAATAACCCTGACCCAAGATTAAAGGCATCATGTTCTAATCCTTAAGGGAGTCAGCCGGCAGATAAAGAGAGTTCTACATATGTCCTATTACTCTACACATGTGCATATTGATCAGTTGTGCAAATATTTAGTGTCCGAAATCCAAAACTAAATCATAATGTGCCATTTAGAAGAGGGATCAATAGTGTTAACAAGTCAATAATAGGAGGCAATTCCCTTTAATTTCCCATAAATCACAATCAAATATTCACATTTTAGTTTTTTCTTACTTTATCTATATGAACTTTCTTCTTTATGATAATCAGCGACATGCATAGGGGGTGAGGGACCCTTAGAAACAATCCAAATGGTGCCCCCTCTTGATGCTTGTTCATGACATTACGCCTCTACCCTACCCCGGGAGAGAAGGGCCCATTACGTTACCCCCTACAATTCTTTGTCCTTTGTGGGAGGGAAGGGCAGCATGGTCTTCAAGGTTGGTTTACTTCTCTTGCTTGATAACTCGGAGGCTTGTGGAGAGAGCACAGGTTCACAATGCTCATGGGAAACAGGAATGGGGCTATCCTTAGCTAGGTCCCCTCTTTAATGGCTCCATGGCCACATGAGAGCTGTCTCTATACTTTGTAGACCCATGCTTACAGAGTTAGGATGTGATGAGATTAATGTAAAAACAGTCCTCCACTGTAATGCTGTAAAGATGTATATACTATACATATACTACCTCCCTGCTCTGCTATAATGCCGTTGCTACCGCTGTAGCAGCCGCATGCCCGGTGTCACCGCTAGCAGCCGCTATGGCTGCTACAGCGGTAGCGACGCCACTGAGTGAAGAAGTGCCCGGGCAGAAAGGCGACTGCTGAGTCGCCGGGCCTGTGTGCTTCTGAAACAAGCAGAGGAAGGGAGCCAGTGCAGCGCCCCCTTTTACCTGCTGGAGTGATGCGCCCTGTGCAAAGGCACAGGTCACACACCCCTAAGGCCGGTCCTGGGTGTCTGTGCCATAGAAACATAGAACATGTCCTATTTTTTTATTATATGGACTGTGCTCCCATACTTTTTAATGGGAGCACGGCCCTCATATACGGACGACATTCCGCGGCTGTACTCGTAATTACGGACTGTGATTACGGGCAGGGTCGCGAGCAACAATTGTTACAGCTAAGTCCAGACATGTCATAAAAGTGTGATCGAAAGATACTCCCTTAATTTTCCAGAATAAGGAGTTTCTAGTCACCATTCTCAACAGAGATCGTACCATAAACAATGACTGTTAATCAGAATTGTTATGTCCCTGATGGTAAAACCCATTATGAACAATTTTGAGCTGTTTGCAATATTTTCCTATTTCATTCAATTATCTATTAATGCATATTCCTCTACTAATAAATGTCCAGCTTTAGAAAAACTAGTTAGTATAATACTAACCCTAAGAGATATTGCAGGTCTATAACAGCCAATACTGATAATAGACATGATATGTGACAAAGAGGGCAACAGATGGCTGTAATGTCCCCGCCGCTGTGCCTGTGTCGGATTCTCCTTGCTGATCCTACTAATGGGACAGATCATTGCCTGGGGGATTGTGAGCTTTGTGTATCATCTACTACATGGCCTCCTCATCATTAGGAAGAAGCTTAAGATAAGAAAAAAAGGCGTATGATGTCACCTAACTCACGTCGCTGACTTCTGCTATAGAAGAGCAACTAAAAAGAAGGACAAAGCCCTCATGAGCTATACAGTGATTTTCAATTATTGGAATAGACTGGGTATAGACTGGTTGTATCCCAGAACACATCAATCTACTGTTCTTATATGGAAAGTAATTTACGACCGGTCACTAAACACCCCTTAGAGTCAATCCCTCCCTTCTCAAGAAGATCCTGGAACTGGCATGGAGATGGAGACCATCAACGGTTCGGGTAACCATATAGTTCTCAGTGGTAAAATGGTGGAAAGGAAGCCATAGAGTTGGGTCTCATCAGGTACACATTGCAAAATGTGAAAGTCAATTTGACACATCTCCTGCCTGTATAGAAGTTAGCTGGACAGTCTCACACAGACTCTAAACAATGGTTGTCTGTCTCCTTGCTATAGTGGGAAGAGTTGTCCACTGTCTTCATAACATCACGCAAAACCCCACCACTTGTCAACAGAGACCACGAAAGTAAGGCCTCAAGCACACTTCCGTGGCCCTTTATATAGATGGTTTCCACTTGCGGTCCGTAGTTTTAACCGACCAAGTTGTGGTGTGTGGGGACTGCGCACTGAGACACCCATGGACAATAGAGGTGGGCTGTGGCGCTCTTCTGGGCATCCTGTTGATTGCAGCATTCAAAGGGAGACATTGTGGGGGGAGCCCCACTTGCTCATGGAATTTCTGTGACGCTATCGAGGCCCATACCTAGTATGGGCAGACAGCCCAGGGTCCATTGGAGGACCCGAATGATGTCTGTACTGGCATATAGATAGATGCCAGAACATTATAGTTTAAAACAAAATCAAAATGGAAAATCGCTCTATGGGGGTTAAAAAAGCAGTCAAATGGATAAAGAAAAAGTAACGTTATAAAAACAAATCTGCAAAAAAAGAAACTACACAAATCAAAATATTAAATAATATTCACATGTGTGGTATCATTACAATCGTAGTAACCTGTACAATAATTGCATAGCATAACTTCTGATGATTCTGATGATAAAAAAAATTTTGGTTTTTTTTGTATTTCTGCCAAAATGAAAATTATTATAAATTATACCCTAATGTATATGTACCAAAAAATGAGACCTGCACAAAGTACAACTCGTCCCACAAAAAAAAACCAAAGCATCATATAGTTACGTCGAACAAAAAATAAAAAAGTTATGACTTCCAGAATGCAAAGAACAAAAAAAAAAAAAATGTATCTTGTCCTCGAGGCCAAAATTGGCCCATTCCTCAAGGGGTTACAATTAATCACAACAGATAACTTTATAGTTTATTGCTATTTTTATTACCTTCTCATACATTTTACCTAGTCACCTTGAAGTACTCCTTCAGATCACCTTACTGGACCACCTTCCACAGATGTCTATTGTTCCTCTATTCTACCAGCAAAGTTCCCAATACATACGGCACGTGTGACTGTGAAGCTAAGAGGATCAGAGTCCAAAACCAGAGACAATCATTAATCACAGTATTTCCCCCTTCAAAACTATGGACCAGACACTTGGAACAGACCCAGCCCGGGCAGGTTTCACTGTAAGACGAGCGATTTTTAGACCCCTACTGTTCATTTGTCAATAATATCAAATCAATCACTGTCACTAGATTCCACCACAGGCCAACAGTTCAATGGTACGGCATTGTTGGATTACCGTAGTTTATAAAACATATACAAATACATTCAATGAGTGTCCTGAATTTATTGATATTAATCTATATAGCTTAACTTGTCTGGTTTAAAAAAGCATTTAGGACGTTCTTAGTTAATAGAAAAAAAGTTCCTCCTTTGAGACCTCTATCAATTAACTGGAGAAAAGATTGGCTACAAAGAGCATCCCTCACCCTGGAGGACCCAACATATTCATGCATTACATGCATGCCCATTGATTTCAATGAGAACCATGTAATGCTTTATTTCCCCTGTGGGGGTGCTGTAGAGGAGTTGAACACTTGCTACTGAGTGCCCCTGCAAATTACAGCTGATCAGTGGGGATCAGCAGGACTCAAAGAAAAGGGATTGTATAAAGCAGACAGCCCCATTAAATTTACAGCTGTAAACAAATACAGCCCTACAAATGGACAATGACATCACAATTAACTTAACAAATACATCAAGAGGTGCTCTACTTAATGCCTCCAAAAATACAATCTGCTACCAAGATTTGTTCTCAAATTTGTATCATATGGATATAAAAATGTTACAGTGCTTAAGTCCATGTGTACTATTAGGTCATATCGATATCATAGAGGGGGTCTCCCAATTGGTACTCCTTCCGCTAGAGTAGAGAGACTTGGCCTTTGAATGGGTGACATGTAATAATACATTTTGCCTGCAGCAAAATCATGACCGGATAAAATTTCCGGGGGTTTCTGGAGCTGTACGTATAGTGATCAAGAGAACAAGTAAACTCATCACTAATGTAATAAAACTCATCAAATGGTTCTGATTCTTTATTTAAAGAACATTTTCCCTAAAATGTTCTTTTGAATCTATACAAAAAGCTGAATAACTTTATACATACATTACATTACTTATCTTGTACTTATCCCGAGTTATAGCCTGTATTATACTTCAGAGCTGCATTCACAATTCTTTTTTTTTTGTATAAACTCTTTTTATTTATTCAAAAGCTTGGTACGTACAGAAATTTGTACAGAGTAACAAAAAATAATATCAATGAGTTTACTCTAGGCCTACTGCTTATTAAGTAAGTTTGTCACATACAATACATTCTGTGAACCTCATGTGTCTGTACTGTCATATAGCACGTCATGTGTGTTATAACCAAAGATAACCAACAAGTAAAACCAACAGTGTCATCTATCATGGTCGTGAAAATGGATGAAAAGCATTCAGATTATATATCGAACATTGCTTGTCTAGACCAGTACATATACATATAATTTATTTTATTCTTTGGATATATTTTCCTAGGCAACATGAATTAAGTTTGGATTCTTGCTCTTATAGTCCAGCCAAGGCTGCCACACCTGCAGAAAAAACTGTCTGTTTTTATTTTCCCATGCTGCTAATTCCTCTAACCTACATAATTGATGCATTTTGGAAATTGCATTCACAATTCTGCAGGCTTTCGAGTTGAAATCTCAGCTTGCTCTCTCATACCTCCATACTTTCAAGCATAGTAAAGAGGGACAACTGATGCACATTAAGCAACGACTCTAACCCTGCCCGATCCCTGCATAATCCCTATTCTAACACACCCAGTTCCCTTTATGCCCCAGTAGTGCCCCCACACAGTATCATGCCCCCATAGTGCCTCCACACAGTATCATGCCCCCATAGTGCCTCCACACAGTATCATGCAACAGTAGTGCCCCCACACAGTATTATTCACCCATAGTTTCCCTATACAGTATCTTGCCTTTCTAGTGCCCCTACACAGTATAATGCCCCCCCAAAGTCCCTCTCCATAGAGTATCATGCCCCCAGTGCTTCCCCACAGTATAATGCCCCCATAGTGACCACACACAGTATAATGCCCCCATACTGCCTCACACAGTTTAATGCTCCATAGTGGCTCTCGACACAATAATGCCCCCATAGTGATCCCCACACAAAATATTATGCCAACAAAGTGCCCATTTACTGTAATGGCAGGAAGGAGGTGAAGGGAAAGTGAGCCCTAATCTACCCACCGCCCTGTCCCTGCCTACTTGCAACGACCCGCCCTAGGCGACGAGGTACAACTGGGCGGCGGTCCCTACGCTGGCTAAGTGCACTGGAAGACAAACGGGGAACACGCAAGGGAAGGGGCAATAGCCACGGAACGCCACGAGGAAACGGGGCGGCGAACGAACAGTCAGGACCAGGACGAAGTGAGTACACCCGAGCGGGCACGGAGACAGAAGCAAGCCAGGGCAAGCAAAGCAGGTCAAGCAGAACTGCAGCAAGGCAGAAGCACGGCAGAAGCAGGCTGGAGCAAGCAGCAGTGGGGCCAGGAATCCAAAAGAATTACAAGCACTGAGGGAGAGCACAGGGCAGGTAATAAAGGGCAGGGGGCGGAGCTAACTCCGAGAGACCAGGCCGCGATAGGCTCTCCCACTCCTGAGCCTGCCACCCTGGTTGGTGGGAGATGGTGTCAGTCGAACAGGTCTGGCCTCAGGTGTGGATTGATTAATCCCAGGAGTATAGCTAGATGAAGTACCTGGCAGATCCCTAACAGTACTCCCCCTTTTATGAGGGGCCACCGGACCCTTACTAAGGGGACCCGGTTTAGTGGGGAAGAGGAGGTCGAACCTCCTGATCAATACCCCAGCGTGAACATCACGGGCAGGTACCCAAGTCCTCTCCTCCGGCCCGTATCCTTTCCAATGGACCAGGTACTGGAGGGAGCCCTGGACCATCCTACTGTCCATAATCTTGGCCACCTCGAATTCCACCCCCTCAGGGGTGAGAACGGGAACAGGAGGTATCCTCGAGGGGGACCAGGACGGGGAGCAGCGTTTAAGGAGGGAGGCATGGAAGACGTCATGTATGCGAAAGGATGGGGGGAGCTCCAGACGGAAGGATACAGGGTTGAGGACTTCAATGATCTTATAAGGTCCAATGAATCGGGGAGCAAACTTCCTGGACGGGACCTTAAGGCGCAAGTTCCTGGACGACAACCAGACCAAATCCCCGACGACAAACCGGGGGTTAGCAGAACGTCTACTATCCGCCTGAATCTTTTGTGCGCTCTGGGACGCCTCTAGGTTCTTCTGAACCTGGGCCCAGACAGTGCACAGTTCCCGATGAACCTCCTCTACCTCAGGATTATTGGAACAACCAGGGGAGACGGAGGAGAACCTTGGGTTAAACCCGAAATTACAGAAAAACGGGGAGACCCCTGACGAGTTACTGACCCGGTTATTCAGGGAAAATTCAGCAAGGGGAAGGAATGAGACCCAATCGAATTGACAGTCCGAGATGAAACACCTTAAATATTGTTCCAGGGATTGGTTGGTCCTTTCCGTTTGGCCATTAGTTTCGGGATGGAAAGCGGAGGAGAAGGACAGATCAATCTCCAACTTTTTACAAAAAGCTCTCCAAAATAAGGAAACAAATTGTACCCCTCTGTCAGAAACGATATTGACTGGGGCCCCATGGAGACGCAGGATGTGTTTCACGAACAAAGAAGCTAACGTCTTGGCGTTAGGTAGCTTCTTAAGGGGCACAAAGTGGCACATCTTGCTGAAGCGGTCGACTACCACCCACACCACCGACTTGCCCTGAGATGGAGGCAAATCGGTGATAAAATCCATGGAGATATGGGTCCAAGGTCTCTGGGGAATGGGCAAGTAACGTAGTAGGCCCGCAGGTCGGGACCTAGGGGTTTTGGACCTAGCGCAAACCTCACAAGCGGCGACGTAAGCCCTAACATCTTTAGGCAACCCAGGCCACCAATAGTTTCTGGTAATGAGGTGTTTGGTGCCCAAGATGCCAGGATGACCAGATAGAGCGGAGTCATGGTTTTCCCTGAGTACCCTCAGCCGGTATTGCAGGGGAACAAACAGTTTGTCCCCAGGGACGTTCTCGGGAACTGCACCCTGATCAGCCGCGATATCAGAAGCTAAATCAGAATCCGTGGCAGAGACGATTATACCAGGGGGTAAAATACAAGCGGGATCCTTCTCGGAAGGAGGATTGGCCATGAAACTACGTGACAGAGCGTCAGCCTTAATATTCTTGGACCCAGCCCTATAGGTGACCAAAAAATTAAATCTGGTAAAGAATAGTGCCCACCGAGCTTGTCTAGGATTAAGCCTCCGGGCCGATTCTAGGAAAACCAGATTCTTGTGATCCGTAAGGACCGTTACCTGGTGTCTGGCCCCCTCCAGGAAGTGCCGCCACTCCTCAAACGCCCATTTAATGGCTAGAAGTTCGCGGTTGCCAATATCATAATTACTCTCCGTGGGCGAAAACTTCCTAGAGAAGTAAGCACAGGGGCGGAGATGGGTGAGGGAGCTGGTACCCTGGGACAAGACGGCCCCCACTCCCACCTCGGAAGCGTCAACCTCCACAATAAATGGCTCCTCTTGGTTGGGCTGAATCAGCACGGGGGCCGAGATAAAGCACTTCTTGAGAGTCTCAAAGGCCTGGACGGCCTCAGGGGGCCAATGGAGGACATCGGCACCCTTGCGGGTGAGGTCCGTAAGAGGCTTAGCGACGACCGAGAAGTTGGCAATAAATCTCCTGTAATAGTTGGCGAACCCTAAAAAACACTGTAACGCCTTAAGGGAGGCAGGTTGGACCCATTCCGCCACAGCTTGAACCTTGGCAGGGTCCATGCGGAATTCATGAGGAGTGAGGATTTGCCCTAAAAATGGTATCTCCTGTACCCCAAAGACACATTTTTCAGTCTTAGCAAACAGATTATTCTCCCGAAGGACCTGGAGCACCTTCCTGACATGCTCCACGTGGGAGGACCAGTCCTTGGAAAACACCAGTATGTCATCAAGGTACACAACAAGAAATATCCCCAGGTAATCTCTCAGGATTTCATTAATGAAATTCTGGAAGACAGCAGGGGCATTACACAACCCAAAGGGCATGACCAGGTATTCGAAATGACCCTCGGGTGTGTTGAACGCAGTTTTCCACTCATCCCCCTCTTTGATGCGGATAAGGTTATATGCCCCCCGTAGATCGAACTTAGAAAACCACTGGGCTCCCTGAACCTGATTAAAAAGATCCGGAATCAAAGGAAGTGGGTACTGGTTCCTTACGGTGACCTTATTCAGGTTACGATAATCAATGCACGGCCTAAGACCACCATCCTTCTTCCCCACGAAGAAGAAGCCAGCACCTACAGGAGAAGTCGAGGGGCGAATGAAACCCTTGGCCAGGCATTCTTGGATATATACCCTCATCGCTTCACGTTCAGGACATGAAAGATTAAATATCCTACCCTTAGGAAGCTTGGCACCAGGCACCAAATCGATGGCGCAATCGTAATCTCTATGGGGGGGCAACACCTCAGAGGCCTCCTTGGAAAACACATCGGCGAAGTCCTGAACAAACTCAGGAAGCGTGTTTACCTCCTCCCGGGGAGAAATAGAGTTAACAGAAAGACATGACATAAGACATTCATTACCCCATTTGGTGAGATCCCCAGTATTCCAATCAAACGTGGGATTATGCAACTGCAACCAGGGAAGACCTAATACCAGATCAGACGATAATCCCTGCATCACCAGTACAGAGCACTGCTCCAAATGCATGGAGCCAACCAGGAGTTCAAAAACAGGAGTATGCTGAGTAAAATAACCATTAGCAAGAGGAGTGGAGTCGATTCCTACTACAGGGATAGGATAAGGTAAATCAATACAAGGCATCTTTAGAGACATAGCAAATTCCACAGACATGATATTAGCAGATGAGCCAGAATCCACGAAAGCACTGCCCGTGGCAGACCGGCCAGCAAACGAGACCTGAAAGGGAAGCAAAATTTTATTGCGTTTCACATTAACGGGAAATACCTGTGCGCCCAAGTGACCTCCCCGATGATCACTTAGGCGCGGAAGTTTTCCGGCTTCTTATTCTTGCGCCTGGGACAGGTGTTCAGTAGATGCTTGTCGTCCCCACAGTAGAAGCAGAGACCATTCATTCTGCGAAACTCCCTACGTTGTCGAGGGGACATGGAGGCCCCGAGTTGCATAGGTACCTCCGAGTCCTCCGTGGAGGGGCGAGGAGACGGGACCTCGGGGGGAATCGCAGAAAAGTCAGAGGGGAGCACACTGAAGCGTTCAAGCTGACGTTCCCTGAGACGTCGGTCAAGTCGTACTGCTAGGGCCATAACCTGGTCAAGGGAGTCAGGCGAGGGGTAGCTAACCAGCAGATCCTTCAGGGCGTCAGATAATCCTAACCTAAACTGGCACATTAGGGCCGGATCGTTCCACTGAGAAGCTACGCACCACTTCCTAAAATCAGAACAGTATTCCTCAACCGGTCTCCTACCCTGACGTAAGGTCACCAGCTGACTCTCGGCTAAAGCAGTCCTGTCAGTCTCGTCGTAAATGAGTCCGAGGGCAGAGAAAAAACGATCAACAGAGGAAAGTTCAGGGGCGTCAGGAGCCAAGGAGAAGGCCCACTCTTGGGGCCCTTCCTGGAGTCGGGATATGATGATACCCACCCGCTGGTTCTCGGAACCTGAGGAGTGGGGCTTTAGGCGGAAATACAGTCTGCAACTCTCCCGGAAGGAGAGAAACGTCTTACGGTCCCCTGAAAACCGGTCAGGTAACTTGAGGTCGGGTTCTAGAGGTGAGGTGAGGGGTACTACTAAAGCAGCGTCACCCTGATTGACCCTTTGGGCCAGGGCCTGGACCTGTAGGGAGAGGCCCTGCATCTGCTGGGTCAGGGTCTCAAGGGGGTCCATGATAGCGTCAGCGTAGGAGAAAGGGTAGACTAGGTAAGGGCTTGTAATTATGTAATGGCAGGAAGGAGGTGAAGGGAAAGTGAGCCCTAATCTACCCACCGCCCTGTCCCTGCCTACTTGCAACGACCCGCCCTAGGCGACGAGGTACAACTGGGCGGCGGTCCCTACGCTGGCTAAGTGCACTGGAAGACAAACGGGGAACACGCAAGGGAAGGGGCAGTAGCCACGGAACGCCACGAGGAAACGGGGCGGCGAACGAACAGTCAGGACCAGGACGAAGTGAGTACACCCGAGCGGGCACGGAGACAGAAGCAAGCCAGGGCAAGCAAAGCAGGTCAAGCAGAACTGCAGCAAGGCAGAAGCACGGCAGAAGCAGGCTGGAGCAAGCAGCAGTGGGGCCAGGAATCCAAAAGAATTACAAGCACTGAGGGAGAGCACAGGGCAGGTAATAAAGGGCAGGGGGCGGAGCTAACTCCGAGAGACCAGGCCGCGATAGGCTCTCCCACTCCTGAGCCTGCCACCCTGGTTGGTGGGAGATGGTGTCAGTCGAACAGGTCTGGCCTCAGGTGTGGATTGATTAATCCCAGGAGTATAGCTAGATGAAGTACCTGGCAGATCCCTAACATTTACACAGTAGAATTCTGCCATAGTGCCGACCCACACAGCATAATGCCCCTATAGTGCCCCCCACACATTATTATGCCCCTGTAGTGGCCAGTTA
The DNA here is from genome assembly GCF_050947455.1 of Rhinoderma darwinii. Classification (NCBI taxonomy): domain Eukaryota; kingdom Metazoa; phylum Chordata; class Amphibia; order Anura; family Rhinodermatidae; genus Rhinoderma; species Rhinoderma darwinii. Next base: position 455,614,953 of record NC_134688.1, read on the forward strand.
CATAGTATAATGCCTCCATAATGCCCACACAGTATAATGCCCCCATAATGCCCCCACACAGTATAATAGCCCATTGTGTCTCCTGAAAATAATATATTAATCCTCACCTAGCCCCGTACCCAAGATGATTGAATAAGATCCCCTGCTACTCTGGGCTGTGATCTGTGTCGCCAGGCATGTTACTGCATCACGCCTGTCTGCGCCAAGCCACTGCTGGCAGGCGTCACAGGTTCAATGGTGGGCAGGCAGCTGACGGCTCTCTGCACCGCAATTGTATAAAACTGTATCTGCGCCCTGAGGTCACAGATAGAGTTGAAACCGGGACATGCTACTGGCCGCTCGGGAAAGCGGGCCACTCCCCGGAATCCAGGACTGTCCCACTGGATACAGGGCAGTTGGGAGGCATGTTCACCTACACCACTAGTAAGAAGGCAACATCAGTGGGGTACAATAGCTAAGACCACCATTAATCACTAGAATGACTTTTAGCTTATCATCTATCTATTTATCTGTATATTACTTGTTGCCGTGTGTAAACTGATTTCATGATTTATCTATCTATCTATCTATCTATCTATCTATCTATCTATCTATCTATCTATCTATCTATCTATCTATCTATCTATCTATCTATCTATCTATCTATCTATTTGTTAAAATAACAGTGTTCTTGACCGTTTTCTGGATTTTGTTTTTGTCCATATATTTGTGAACGGAGATACGCCTATAGATGCCCTTTTGTCCTTGGTTTGCTGTCTTGTGCCTAGCTCTCAGTCTTATGACGCCACCTGGATCCTCGACTCATTTCCCAGTAGTCCCAGCAATACAGCTGCAGTTGGGCCTGATTCAGTGAGAATTGGTTTCCGCCCTGTGCCTGGGTCATCGTATTCATGTGTCAGATAATCACTGGGGCTCTTCATCTAAAATGCTGGTATTTCCTAAAGGCTGCAAGTTCAAAAGAATCTGACAATAGCAAATGCTCTAAGGCTGGACCACTGAAGCCATCTATTGTAAACTTCCCATTATAATCTTATTTTATCTATCTGACCATTGTTATGTAATGTCTTCATTAGTATTTATCACATGTGGAATTTTCATTAAAAAAATAAAATTGTTACCCAAGAATAACAATAAAACAAGCCAAGAATATATCGGTAGGAGGCTAATTAAATACTCACCAATGCAAGATCCCTCCCTCCCCCTACTCCTGACTAAATATAAATCTCTGAGTTGACCTTTTAAGTCTGGTTCTTAAAGGGGATCTCCACTTTGGAAAACCTCTACTTATTAGAGGGGTCTCTTGATAATAACCTGATCACAAAGTGTCCCTTTGCTGGGATCCTTAGTGATCAGCTGTTATCTATGGGGAAAACTGGCAGTAAGTATCCAATTTCCCTGCAGCGCCACCACAGGGGAAATTAAGCATTACACAGTGCCTATTCATATCAATGGGTTGTTTTGGTCCTCTAGGGCAAGGGATGCAATTTGTAGCAGTTCCCCACACAAAGAGATGAAGATCCTGAACAGAAGAACCCCCTCTATCAACTCAGAATTCCCTAATAATGTATATGAGAATTAGTTTTCCGCTCCTACTGTGTTTGTTACCCACATGGTGGACTGAGAATAATCTGAGCCCCCAAGAATTTAAGGTTATTAACCCCTTAACAACCACTATAGCCATGATACACTCAATTTGCATTAATAAGTAACCTTTAGGGAGAACTCATCACAATGAGTGCTCTATTTGACAAAGAGGCTATGGGCCAGGGACCCTTGGGCATTGCCCTAATGGCAAATGATCCGTCTGCCACCGGTTACCCAGTTTTTCCAAATGTTAAAATGGTGTGTCATTGTTACGTCCATGGCCGGGGATCGCCGTTCTAACTCACCCCCTGACGATCCCGGCCATGGACACCTCTCTGCTCGGCGTCCTCCTCCACAATCCACCTTAAAGGGCCAGTACGCGTCCAGCTGCCAGTAATCAGTTATTAGCCCAAATGGCTGCTGGACTATAAAAATGAGCTCTGCCCATTGGTTCCTTGCCTGAGCGTTGTTGTATACCCTAGTCTGTCTTGCTAAAGGTCTCCCAGTGTTTTCCAGTTCCCAGTGTTGCCCGTTCCTGCTGCCTGTACCCTGTATCCCGTACTATCGTTACCTGCTGTGAAAGCCAAGTCGTGTCTTCTGCCGCATCCACGGCGTCACCTGCTGTGAAAGCCAAGTCGTGATCCTGCCACTGTCTACTATTGCGTCAGGTACCCGTTTTGAACTATAGACATTGTTTTGTACCTAGTTGGCCAGCTGCTACCCCCGCTACGCGGTACGGCCCAGTGGGTCCACACCCCGCGTCGTGACAGTACGCTCAGGCCAGGGACCCCGCTGGCCAAGTCAAGAGTCTGTCATCCTCCCAAGCCATGCAGGCAGACCTGCAGGATCTGCAAGCGCGACAGGATCAACTCATTGTGGCAGTAGACTCCATGGCGCAGCATCTTGGTGCACTAGTTTCTTTCGTCATCGCTCCTAGTGAAACTCCTCTGATCAACCCTCCAGCTACACCTCCTGGCAGCTCCAGTTCGGACTCTCGGTTCTCGCTGCCATTGCCACCACGGTTTCATGGAGATGCAAGTTCGTGCAGGGGGTTCCTGAACCAATGCCAAATCCATTTCACTCTGCACGCCCAAGCATTTCCTTCGGATGGAGCCAGGATCGCCTTTATTGTATCCCTACTCGCCAGCAAGGCCCTGGCGTGGGCGAACCCAATCTGGGAACGACAGGGACCCGTGACCAGAGACTTCCTGGGGTTTGTGCGGTTGTTCCGTTCCGTATTTGAGGAGCCTGGACGAGCCTCATCGGCTGCTACTGCTATTTTTAACCTGCGTCAGGAGAACGTCTCCGTGGGCGAATACACCATCCAGTTCCGGACTCTGGCAGGAGAATTGTCTTGGAATAATGAGGCCTTGGTAGCATCCTTCTGGCATGGCCTATCGCCTGAGATCAAAGACGAACTGGCTGCTCGAGATCTCCTAGCTGCCCTGGATGATCTGATTCAGCTGGCTAGCCGCGTGGACATAAGGCTCAGAGAGAGATCCCAAGAGATTCTTCAGGAGAGACGGCTTCCTAGACTGGCGCCCAACTTCCAGCAACCCCTCTTGCCCTGCTGCGTCCGAGGTCCCGATGCAGGTGGATCGGCTTAAACTGTCTGATCAGGAGAAACAGTGCAGGCGCACCTCTGGACTCTGTCTGTATTGCGGCCTCGCTGGCCATGTCGTGCGTCTGTGTCCCCAGAGGCCTAAGAAACCCCAATGTCTGGGATTGGTTGGAGAGACAACCCTGGGCACTACGGCACTTGATAGAGCATTCTCGTCCAAGCTGTTCATTCCTGTAACCATTGTCGCTGGCGGGAGACCTCATCCAGTCTCTGCCTACCTGGACTCTGGCTCCGCAGCCAATTTCATCTGTCAAGACCTTGTGGATCTCCTTCAGTTGCCCACTGTTTTGCTGGAGAGACCATTGATCGTTGCCTCGGTAGATGGACTGCCTTTGCCTGACCCAGTATTGTCTGTGACCAAGCCGTTGAGACTCCAGGTGGGAGCTCTTCATTCCGAGCTGATCTCTCTGTATGTCCTGTCCAAGGCCGTCAACCCCGTGCTGCTGGGCTTGCCTTGGCTCCGTCTTCACGCCCCAGTCCTGAATTGGAACTCTGGAGAGGTTCTTCAGTGGGGTCCCAAGTGTCTGGACCGCTGTCTGGGTCATGTCCTTCCATCCAAGCCTTCTTTGTCTCAGTCATTGTCTGGGCTACCTCCTTGTTACTCTCAGTTCGCTGATGTCTTCGACAAAAAGGAGGCAGAAATATTGCCACCACATCGAGAATACGACTGTCCTATCGACTTGATTCCTGACTCTTCTCCTCCTCGCGGTAGAGTATACCCTCTTTCCTTGCCAGAGACCCAGTCTATGTCGGCCTACATTAAAGAGAATCTAGAGAGGGGCTTCATACGAAAGTCTTCATCCCCGGCCGGAGCCGGGTTTTTCTTTGTCAAAAAGAAGGATGGATCCCTTCGACCCTGTATTGACTACCGGGGTCTCAATCAGATCACGGTGAAGAACAGGTACCCCTTGCCGTTGATTTCTTAGCTCTTTGATCGTATACGGGGGGCGAAATTTTTTTCCAAGCTTGACCTGCTGGGGGCCTACAATCTAATCCGGATCCGTCAGGGAGACGAGTGGAAGACTGCCTTTAACACACGTGATGGACACTACGAATATTTGGTCATGCCCTTCGGCCTGTGTAACGCTCCCGCAGTATTTCAAGAATTTGTGAATGACATATTTCGTGACCTCCTCTATGTCTGTGTTGTGGTGTACCTCGATGATATCTTGATTTTTTCCCCAGATCTTGTGACTCATCAGGGCCATGTCCGCTAGGTGTTGCTTAGATTAAGAGAGAATCATCTCTACGCCAAGTTGGAGAAGTGTGTGTTCCAAGAAAAGTCTCTTCCCTTCCTGGGCTACATTATCTCTGATCAGGGTCTCAAGATGGATCCTGAGAAGGTCAAGGCTGTCCTGGAGTGGCCACGTCCCCAAGGCTTAAGGGCCATACAACGCTTCCTGGGATTCGCCAACTTCTACAGACTATTCATCCCCAACTTCTCTTCTCTGACAGCTCCCATCTCCACCCTCACTAAGAAGGGTATGAATGCCAAAGTATGGACTCCAGAGGCGGAGATCGCATTTGAAACCTTAAAGAAAGCCTTCACGTCTGCCTCCATTCTGCACCATCCTGATGTGTCTCTGCAGTTTTCGTTAGAGGTGGACGCCTCCTCTATTGGTGCCGGGGCTCTATTGTTCCAGAGGGGTTCGAAAGGCAAGACGGTGGTATGTGGTTACTACTCCAAGCTGTTTTCTTCTGCAGAGCGCAACTACTCGATTGGGGACCGGGAGTTACTGGCCATCAAGATGGCTCTGCAGGAATGGAGACACCTACTGGAAGGCGCAGCTCATCCTATCCTGGTCTTCACGGACCACAAGAACTTGACCTATCTACAGACGGCTCAACGACTGAATCCTCGTCAAGCCAGATGGTCATTGTTTTTTGCACGGTTCCAGTTCGAACTCCACTACTGACCTGCCGACAAGAATGTGAGGGCCGATGCCTTGTCTAGGTCTTTTGAAACAGAGGACACTGTGGAGCCCCCACAGAATATTATCGATCCCTCCTGCATCTACCCTGTCAACCCTCTGCAGGTTAGAGGCATTCCCCCAGGAAAAACTTTAGTACGGCTGGCAGACAGAGGAAGAATCCTTCGCTGGGGTCACTGTTCCAAGCTGGCAGGACATGCGGGTGCCCGTAAGACCCGAGACCTGATTGCCCGTCAGTTCTGGTGGCCCACGCTGCCCAAAGACGTCATAGACTTTGTCTCCTCCTGTACGGTGTGTGCAGCCAACAAGGGTTCCCACTCCAGACCAGCCGGTCTGCTCCAACCACTGCCGGTGCCCGAGGCCCCCTGGCGGCATATTGCTATGGATTTTGTTACGGATCTGCCTCCCTCTGCAGGATGCAGTGTGATCTGGGTGGTGGTGGATCGTTTTTCAAAGATGGCTCATTTTGTTCCCCTGACTGGCCTGCCTTCTGCCGCTCGACTGGCTGACCTCTTCATGCAACACATCTTCCGTCTGCATGGATTACCTCTGCATATTGTCTTGGATCGAGGGGTCCAGTTCACCTCTAAGTTCTGGAGAGCACTCTGTGGCCTACTCGGGGTAAAGTTGGACTTCTCCTCAGCTTATCACCCTCAGTCCAATGGGCAAGTTGAGAGGATTAATCAAATTATGGAGAACTATCTACGGCACTTTGTTTCCAGAAGACATGACGACTGGGTGCAGCTGCTTCCGTGGGCGGAGTTCTCTTATAATAACCATACCAGTGAGTCCACCACTTCCAGTCCGTTCTTTATAGTCTATGGCCAACATCCTCGAATACCCCTGCCCGGCTCTACTATGTCTCAGGTGCCTGCAGCCGATTCTACCTTCAGGAACTTTCTGCAAATATGGCAGCAGACACGGTCTTCTATTCTGCTGGCGGTGGACCGCATGAAGAGAAAGGCAGACACTAGAAGACGAGAACCTCCCCAGTTTCTTCCAGGTACAAAGGTCTGGCTGTCTTCCAGGAATATCCGGCTGAGGGTGCCATCTTGCAAGTTTGCCCCCAGGTTCCTTGGACCCTTCGAGATTCTGCTGCAGATCAATCCTGTGTCGTACAAGCTTCGACTGCCTCCTACCCTCAAGATCCCTAATTCTTTCCACGTCTCCTTGCTAAAACCCGTGGTTCTAAACCGCTACTCCAGGACTCCTAGTTCCGCAGTGGCTCCTGGCAGTTCATCCGGAACTTTTGAAGTGAGGGAGATCCTGGCCACCAAGAAAGTAGGAGGCAGGACATTTTACTTGGTGGATTGGAGGGGATTTGGTCCAGAGGAGAGGCCTTGGGAGCCAGAGGAGAATATCGATGCCCCGGTCCTCGTGAAGAAATTTCTTTCCCGCTCTGGTCCCAAGAGGAGGGGGCGAAAGAGGGGGGATACTGTTACGTCCATGGCCGGGGATCACCGTTCTAACTCACCCCCTGACAATCCCGGCCATGGACACCTCTCTGCTCGGCGTCCTCCTCCCTCTGGCAGGCGCCGGCACTGTCTTCCGGGTCCTCACGCCGTTCCCCGCAGGGCGCGCGCGCCCGCGCGTGCACGGCCTTAAAGGGCCAGTACGCGTCCAGCTGCCAGTAATCAGTTATTAGCCCAAATGGCTGCTGGACTATAAAAATGAGCTCTGCCCACTGGTTCCTTGCCTGAGCGTTGTTGTATACCCTAGTCTGTCTTGCTAAAGGTCTCCCAGTGTTTTCCAGTTCCCAGTGTTGCCCGTTCCTGCTGCCTGTACCCTGTATCCCGTACTATCGTTACCTGCCGTGACAGCCAAGTCGTGTCTTCCGCCGCATCCGCGGCGTCACCTGCTGTGAAAGCCAAGTCGTGCCTTCCCGCTGAATCCGCGGCGTCACCTGCTGTGAAAGCCAAGTCGTGATCCTGCCACTGTCTACTATTGCGTCAGGTACCCGTTTTGAACTATAGACATTGTTTCGTGCCTAGTTGGCCAGCTGCTACCCCGCTACGCGGTACGGCCCAGTGGGTCCACACCCCGCGTTGTGACAGTCATCAAGATAATCCCCTTCAAAATTAAAGCTGGTTTAACAATCAGTCCAGCTTCTGAAACCCGCTGGCAAAAAGTCGATTTTTGCTGCCGTTGGCCATAAATTTCCCCTGCAGGACAACTGTAGTATTACATGCCGTCCAATCAAATGAATGGCCGACTATGTAATACATGCTCGGGCTGGGTCTAGACCCTCTACTCTGGTTAATAGTGGGAGACCCTCCATAACGCCCATATGCCCTAATAGGGCAAATGTAGAGGAGTTGTCGTTATGAAGTGTTGCCTATCACTTCAGAGATACGTTCCCTACTCCATGTTCGCTAATTATGTAGCTAATCTGATTAAGATTGGAGACCACCCCTGCAACCTTGTGGGATACAGATGATTATTGGCTTGATAGTCTATATGATTTAAAAGTTACAGGATGATGATGATGATGATGATGATGATGATGATTAGTAGTAGTTGTAGTAGTAGTAGTAGTAGTAGTAGTAGTAGTAGTACTATCAATATTATTATTATTATTATTATAGGCACGTCCCCTGATGGCCCTTATTGACTCTTCCTGCATTTGGTCATTTTCCTATGTGTGTGGGCAAATTGGACTTTAATCCTGTAGTCCAGTCCTCACACTAAGTGGCCGGATCAACACGTGTGTGGCCGGCTTAACTTCATCTCAGTCCTGCTGGGCGAATTTCAGCATATCCCTTTCTTTATTCATATGGTCTTTCCCTGCTTCCTGACTCTGTTGTCTGCTTTTTTATGAGTCTACAGAGGAGTGGGATTATTTTCAAAGTTTTTGAATAGTTTTTTCAAAAAATGTTTTTTACATTTTTATGTACAAAATTAACAAAGGACAAAAACATCCAATACTGGAAATACAATTTGGAGTTTCCCTAATCAGCTGGGATCCAATGATTCTGAGGTATTCTGGGTCCTGTGCAGGTTTTCTATGACTTCCACAGGTGAGATAGCAACACACCTTCTGTATGTTTCCTCCTCTCAATTTTCAGACATCAATACAGGAAAGAAAGAGTTAAAAGTTTTATTTCCCAAAAGTGTTAGGGCATGTTTAGAATTTTTCCGCTGCAAATGCTGCTGCAAATTCGCTGTATTTACACAACGAATCTGCAGCAACATTTGCATATTTGACAGGTAATTCAGACGTTGCAGATATCACAGCGGACATGCCGCAGATTTCAGTCTTTGCATTGCAAAGGGTGAAATCTGCAGTGAAAAACCGCTGCTTCTCCGCTGGCGGCCATACATCATGCTGAATGAAAATTCTGCACCTCAGCCTAAATTCCGCACTGTTATTTTCCGCAACATCAGAACCAAGTTACTAAAAAAGGTATAGAAAACAATGGACAAAACGGCTGCTGCAGATTTCCACTGCGGACAGTCCGCAATGGAATTCAACAGCCTTTCCGCCACATCTGAACATGCCCTTAAAAGGTGTCTGGAAAAAGGGGTGCAGTACAGAGACGTCAAATGCCCCAAATGTTTAAACAATGGGCGCCATTTTTGGCCCAACATAGTGGCCCACATTTATTATACAGTTTACGCCTGATATTGGAGGAAATTGTACAGGTTTAAAAAGTTTCTTCTAAAAAGGTGCCAAATTTGCACAAAAATTAGCAACTTTTTCTTTTAACCCAAAAAGTGGACGTGGTCAATTTGTAAATGCGCTTTTAGGTGGAATTCCACTGCGGACAGGCCGCAATGGAAATCCTCAGCAGCCTTATTTTCCTTTGGTTTCTATAGCTTTTTAGGTAAGTTAGTATAGACGTTGCGGAAAATGACAGTGCGGAATTTAGGCTGCGGTGCAGAGTTTATACTCCGCATCATGCGCTGTCTGTTACGGAGAAGAAGCAGATTTTCACTACGGATTGCAAAGGCCGAAATCTGCGGAGAGTCCGCTGTGAAATCCACAACATCCGAACCAAATGTCAAATATGCAAATGTTAGGGCATGACCACACGTGGCGGATTTCCTCCGCAACTGTCCGCATCAATGCCGCACAGAATCTGCGTTGCAGATTCTGCTGCGGATCTGCACAAAATGTGCAGTACATTGATGCGGACTAGCTGCTGCGGACTGCGGGAAAAGTGCTTCCCTTCTCCCTATCAGTGCAGGATAGAGAGAAGGGACAGCACTTTCCCTAGTGAAAGTAAACGATTTTCATACTTACCGGCCGTTGTCTTGGTGACGCGTCCCTCTTTCGGCATCCAGCCCGACCTCCCTGGATGACGCGCCAGTCCATGTGACCGCTGCAGCCTGTGCTTGACCTGTGATTGGCTGCAGCCGTCACTTAGACTGAAACGTCATCCTGGGAGGCCGGACTGGAGACAGACGCAGGGAGTTCTCGGTAAGTATGAACTTCTATTGTTTTTACAGGTAACTGTATATTGGGATCGGTAGTCACTGTCCCGGGTGCAGAAACAGTTACTGCCGATCGCTTAACTCTTTCAGCACCCTGGACAGTGACTATTTACAGACGTCTCCTAGCAACGCTCCCGTCATTACGGGAGCCCCATTGACTTCCTCAGTCTGGCTGTAGACCTAGAAATACATAGGTCCAGCCAGAATGAAGAAATGTCATGGTAGTAAAACCAATACGCTCCGCAGCACACATAAGATCTGCGGACTTCATTGCGGAATTTTGACTCTCCATTGAAGTCAATGGAGAAATTCCGCCATGAGTCCGCCACTGCTCCGCAACAGACAGAGCATGCTGCTGACACCAAATTCCGCTCCGCAGCCTATGCTCCGCAGCGGAATTTTACGCCTCGTCTAAACGAACACTGCTAAATTAAAGTGTAAGTCAATGGACAAACGGCTCCGCTGCGGATTAACGCTGCGGAGTGTCCGCAGCGGAATTTAAGTGAAATTCCGCCACGTGTGAACCCAGCCTTACTGCAAAATCTGCACGTCTGAACGTGCACTTAGACTCATTTCCCAAAGACAAAGGTTAAAAAATAGGCGCAAATTTCTTGCACAAATGTACAGTTGCTCATGGCAGACAAGATTAAAACAGTCAGTCAATTTCATTGGTGCAAAATACGCCACTATCAACAAATGGGGGCCATTGGTTTGTACGCCAGCCACGAGGTACCATAAAGAAGAGAAATTTGTCTAACATGTCTGGCTAGTTGTGCCAAATTTATCATGCCCTGTGCACCATTTTTAAAGATTTTACGCTATTTGCACCTTTTTTGCCCTTTGACACAATTGAAAATGATCCTCTATATGTCCAATAATAGCGGACTTATTACAAATCCGTATTCTATAGATGAAGGCGTGGGTCTATGGAAAATTGAATTTCGGTTACGTTCATTTTTGTACACCATTGTTCTTTTACTATTGTTTTTTTTATCTGTGTGTCTTTCACCGGGACATGTGTAAGAATAACAATATGTCGCCTGTTTTATGTTTGTATTTGCTTTATTCCAGATAAATGGACTGTGGTCGTATTCACTACGCATAATATGCAGAAAGTCTTTTGGATTTTCCTTGTATTCCTTGCAGAACTTGTCTTGTTTGCAGTAGCTGCGGGGTATAAAACATTATTGTGGAGGCCTAATTAGATATTCACCATGTTAGTGCGAGTGACATATGTCTATTCACTATAGCAGAGCCCGGAGTCTGCCGCTATGGGGAGAGAAAGGAAGAGCAAGTGCAAGTTCTCCCAAGGACCTGTAGCCCCCAAACAGCTTTAGGACAATCAGGCTGCCTTCAGCAATTGGTCACGGTTTATTAGTAGCCCATAAACTACTCATCTGCTGCAGGGGACAAGATGTTAATGGGACTTGTTAGAGACGTCACCTGCAACTGCCAGACCCTACAGATCAGGCACATTGATGATAATGGTGACAATAACTAAACATTTGTAATCTTTTCCTTTGAGCTGCAGATCAGCTTTTATTTATTTCATCTGGACAATGCTTCTCGGCTCGTACTGAATAAAAAGGCAGTAACACATTGTGACCTGCGGGGGCAGTGCAGAGAAGCAGTTTAGGCAAAGGATTCTTTAAGACGTATCTTTAAATTCAGGGCAGAATACTGTCACTGGAATAGCTTCAATTTCTCTAAATATGAAAGACTGTCCTAAAACAGTCGCAAACGTTATACCACTATACATCTACTCTGCTTTTGCAAGACATCATTTTGTCAAGAGGTTCATGTATAACAGTTAGCGCAGTCAATTGTATGAGGTTTGAGCATCAATAATTCTAATTTTTAGATATGGTGTGGTTTTCTCATCATCGGCATGCTGTAAAATTATTTTTGCGGCGGAATCGTAGACATTTGCTTTTTTTGCTGGTTTTTCCTCCCCATTGAATTCAAATGTGGAAAACCGTAACAAAAGCGATTCCGAAGCATAAATTGACATGTTGTGGATGTAGAAACTGCACCGCAGGTGAATTCATGAAAGTTTTTTCAGTGTTCAAATCTCATCCACTCTGCTGGTACTGTAACACGCTGCAGATTTTCCACAATGAAATCCTTTGCGGAAAATCCGCAGTGTTTACGCAACATGTGAATATACCCATAAGGTTGCGTGCATGCAACAAGGGCTGGCGTCAGTACCCAGTAAACCTGGGCAAGTGTGGGGGCCCTTGGGAGGGGGCCCACTCAGCTACCGAATGCTACTCTGCCATCATTGCTCCTCCAGGAGCGGAATCCCCGGCCAGAGTGCTGCCAATGCTCTGGCTAGAGATTCTGCTCCTAGAGGGAGCTTCTGATGTCCCTGTCCATATATGGACAGTGACATCAGTGGCTCCGCGTGAAGTGGTATCCCTGGCCAGAGCGTTGCCGATGCTCTGGCTGGTGATTCCGCTCCAAGAGGAGCCCCTGGCCTCACTATCCATATATGGACAGTGACATCAGTGGCTCCGCGTGAAGCGGTATCCCTGGCCAGAGCGTTGCCGACGCTCTGGCTGGTGATTCCGCTCCTAGAGAAGACCCTGGCCTCACTATCCATATATGGACAGTGACGTCAGGAGCTCCTCCTGGAGCGAAATCCCTGGCTAGAACGTTGCCGATGCTCTGGTCAGGGATTCTGCCCCTAGAGGGAGCCCCTGAAGTCAGCAACGCTCTGGCCGGGAATACCGCTTTAGTCTGCAATGCACTGGCTGGGGATTCCACTCCTAGAGGGAGCCCCAATGGCCCTATCTACAGGGAGGGGTTGTGGCGCTAGCTACAGGGGGGTGTGGCACTATCTACAAGGAGGTGCGTGTGGCACTATCTACAGGGGATTTTTGGCCCTATCTACAGAAAGGCACTGTGGCATTACTTACAGGGCACTATGGTATTATCTACAGAGGGCACTATATATATGGGGGCACAAACTTAGGGCCTAACTTCTATATGTGGACATAAAGGGAGTCTAATTTTCTAATTTTCATATGAGGGCACAAACTGAGAGCCTAACTTCTATATGGGGGCATAAATAAGGCTTAACTGACGTTTTCTGCTGTTTTACTGCCGCAGTGAGTTCCCCCGCAAAGGGGCCCACTAAGTCTGTGTCACCCAAGGGCCCACATAAACCGGAAGCTGGCACACATCATAGGCATTTTCATGAGCCCTACGACCAGTTTCAGACGGCCACAATACAGCCACATGTTGGTGCCTGCATTATGGCCAAGACACTAGGACCCCTCCACAGTTCAACTTGACCCAACTTTGATCACCATAAAACTCTCAAATCTAAGTTTGATTCTATTAAACCATTGGGAGTTTGGATGTTGCGGCTGTAATACAGAAGCAGACGTGTGGCTATATCATGGCCATGTGGAACTACTACATGAGTAAATCTGCACAGAACATAGAGTAATAGGGTCAGAGAGGGCCATAATACATTTGATTTGATACCGCTATAAACCCATTACTATCTATATACTATATGGATTGCTCTTGTTGTTTCTCTGACGGTGCCACTTGATGTTGGATCACCTACAATCGCTTCTCCACAGATAGATGCAGCAGAGCTGAATTTGTAAACATTTTAATTTTCACACTTTGATAATTGACTGCCGTCCGATGTAAAAACCACAGAACACATATCATGATATCATACCACATCATATAAAATAACAAACACTACTCTAATACAACGACCATCTCAGCTCTGCTACATCTGCAATCTAAGCAGTGATATAGAATTGATAATCTTAAAATGCCGCTGCCACGAAAATTCCTGCGGGTTGTTAATGCGGCTCTTCAAGATGGATTCCTTATAGAAAATGGCCTTTTAACCCTTTCCGATCCAGATTTTCCCAGCTAACAGGGAACAAGCAGATGATGTGTCAACCTCTGAACCTGCCGCATGCTTTGATGCTTATGGACTATATGGAGAGAGCCCGGAGTCTGCCGCTATGGGGAGGGAAAGGAAGAGCAAGTGCAAGTTCTCCCAAGGACCTGTAGCCCCCAAACAGCTTTAGGACAATCAGGCTGCCTTCAGCAATTGGTCACGGTTTATTAGTAGCCCATAAACTACTCATCTGCTGCAGGGGACAAGATGTTAATGGGACTTGTTAGAGACGTCACCTGCAACCTCCGGACCCTACCGGGAAGAAACAATGGGAATAGTCATGACAAAAAACAAATATATGGATTGTTTCCTTTCAAGTGCAAAGCAGTTTCCTTCCATAGCCAATGAGGCAACTAGAAGATTAACCAGAAATCCCCCCCACCCAAATCTAAATCTATCTCTTTCTGTAGGAAAAACACTGGGAACAGATGTTGGCTTAGGCTACATGCACACGTTGCGTATTTTGCTGCGGAAAATACGCACCAAAACCGCTGCAATACGCAGGAAATTCCCAGGTAAAAACAGCACCTAATTGTGCGTTTTTCGATGCGTTTTTTGGTGCGGTTTTTACGTTTTAACGCACGTTTTCATGCTGTGGATTTTGGTGCGATTCTCCTCGCCACTAGGCAGGTACAATTCGCAAGCGGAAACACTAGATAAATTGACATGCTGCAGATTTGAAATTCCGCACCGCAGGTCAATTTATGTGCAGAAAAATACCGCAGCGTGTAGATGGGATTTCCTGGAATCTCATTGACTATGCTGGTACTGTATTACGCTGCGGTTTTGATGCACAAAAATAGGTGCGGCAAAACCGCACGTAATACGCATTGTGTGTACTGTCCCTGAAAGTCCATTGTGAAAAATAATATGCGTTATAAATATAGCTTTTGTGTTTGTGCCGTTTTTCTTTCATTTTTTTCAAAAATCTGCATGCTCTGGGTATGGCATTATTTCTGAAATTTTTCTCATAGGCATCTCTATAGGACTTGAAAAACACAAAAAAAATGCATATTGCAGGTTTAATGAATAGAAAAAAACGCCACGAAAAATGCTTGAAGAAAACTAATAAAAAATGCTTGAAATAGTTGTTGACATGGTGTATTTTTTAAAAGCAAAAAAAAGAATCAGGAAAAAAGTGTTTATGAAGGGGACCTCAGGCTGTTTTCACACATAGCGCTTTTCGGAAAACCGCTGCAATTTTCCTGGTGTTTTTGGCGATTTCTTTTCTTTTTTTAAAACTTTATGGCCAGAAGTGACATGCACTTCTTTTTCGCAGTCGTTTTCCCATTGAAATCAATGGGCAGATGTTTGGAGGCGTTCTGCTTCCGATTTTGCTGCAGTTTTTCGTCCCTTTACGCCAAAAAATGCACGAAAGTAAGCCGTGTGAACATACCCTTACGCATTTTGATACATGTAAAAGGATGGTAAAAAAAACCAAAACACTCTTATATAAACAAAACAAAAAAGGAAAATTAAAAAGTGGAAAAAAATCCTACAAAATATATTTTTATCATTAGTAGGGGCAATAACAATAAAAAACAAAACAAAAAATCTACTAAAATATAGTAAATATTTTTCCTATAATTAAAGCGAAAGCAAATTTATGGAAACTTCAAAATTGCATCAAAATTGGAGATTATTTTTGCCAATAAGAATTTTTTCCATCTTAATAAAACACATATTTCTGGATTTAGTGACCAGACACATTTTACCAATTTTGTGCTAATTAAACGACTGTAGATGAAAAAAGTTTGGCTTTATAAAATAATTTTTGTGTCTTTTCAGATCATTTTTTTAGCATTTGAACACACAAAGTATTTGTTTTTTAGAATTTGTATTTAGAAATATTACATTTTTAAATTACATAGAGAAACCCTTTGGCTGGGTTCACACAGTGCAGATTTGCTGCAGATTTTGCCTGCATTTTGTAAGCCAAAACCAGAATTGGATTTAGGAGAGCAGAACTCTAAGGACTTTCTTTATATATTTCTTCTGTTTAGATTCCGTTCCTGATTTTGGCTTAAAAAAATACATGCAAAATCAATCTGCACTGTCTGAACCCAGCCTAAGGATGAATTCACACACAGCGTTTACTCGCATTTTCAGTGGCGTATTTTTGAGGCCAGATGTTACCGTAATAATCTATAATAGAATATGAGAAAGCATACATACACAGCATTTTGACGTGTGGCGTTTTTTGGGTCAAAACGCAGCTCGCTCTAGGTATGGCAATTTTTATGGCACCTGAACAAAATGACACTAAAAACGGCAGCAGAAACACATGTAAAAAATTATAAAGGCTTGAAACTCTTGCCATTTTTACATGCTTTTTTAAAATCCGGAAAAAACATTGTGTATGAAGGAGGTCGTAGAGTGTAACGTTTATTTTTCTATATAATAAATTTGGTATAACCTAGACAAGGATAAGTCAGGCTAATGTTTCAGACATGGTCAAAGAGGACTTATCAGCTTATTAGCTCCTTAAACCGACCCTCCGGTCTCAGGACAAAATTATAAATGTGATGGGGTATATGGAGTAATAATACCTGGTGCCCTCCAGTTGCCCCCTCTGCCATGGATCCGCCGTTTTAAGGTCCCCTCTGTGTTGTCTCAAAATGGCCACAGCGCTTCCCAGAGTCTAAGTCACACCCTCTGTTCACAGATTGGACAGAACTGCTCATGTGAGCAGCCCTGGCCAATCCAAGAACAGTGGGAGCATCTCAGGCTCGTAGTCTAAGAAGCACTGCAGCCATTTTGTACAGAGGGGACCTCAAAGTGGCGGATCCATGGCAGAAGGGCACAACTGGAGGGCACCAGGTAATGTTACTCCATATACCTTGTCATATTTAAAATGTTGTCCCTGGACCGGAGGGTCACTTTAAGAAAAAATAATTTTGGTTAATACATGTGGTCATCAAGGGGTTAAGCCAAATTTAGAATATTATTCCGAACAAGGGAAAAATTCTAAAGTTTTACTTTTTTAAAATGAATCCCGCTTTTGGCAAAACAACAAAAACGTCACAAAACTGCACTGTGTGGACAAGGTCTTAAGTGGGGGGGGGGGGCTGGTTTGGACTCTTTCTAGATTTCTAAGTCCATAACTGATTCTGAGTGCATGCCTCAACAGGAGACCCCTGCGACTATCTAGTGCTTCATCACTTGATACTGATTGCTACTGGTCATCCATGGATGTCACACCAGACACACTTTATGCAGCTATTAGCTCTGGCTAGTTAACCCCTTAAGCATACCTCCCAACCGTCCCGAATCCGGCGGGACAGTCCCGGTTTCTCACCGCTGTCCCGCCATCCTGGGCGGTCTGCAACATATCCTGCTGGGCGCTGCATTAGAACAGCTGATCGCTGATGACTACAGCAGCGATCAGAAGAAGGCAGGAGTCTTGCAGCGGTGTTCTCACTGGGATCGATGCCGGCACGGGAGTGGACCAGTACAGTCACCTGACCTGTCACCTGACCTGTCATCTGACCTCACCGGTCAGGTGACTGGACTGGTTCTCTCCCGGGCCGGCATCGACACCAGTGAGAACGCCGCTGCAAGACTCCTGCCTTCTTCTGACGGTGAGTGACGTCAAAGCAGAGCAGAGAGTGAAAGCAGTAGGGCCGGCTACCTCTACCGCTCTCCACTCTGGCGGCATTGTGGCACAAAGTATAAGGGGGTAGTGTTGCGCTACCTACAGGGGGGCTGTGTCTGGCACTATCTACAGGGGGGCTGTGTGTGGCACTATCTACAGGGGGGCTGTGTGTGGAGCTATCTACAGGGGGCTGTGTGTGGAGCTATCTACAGGGGGGCTGTGTGTGGAGCTATCTACAGGGGGGCTGTGTGTGGAGCTATGTACAGGGGGGCTGTATCTGGCGCTATCTGCCGGGGGGCTGTGTGTGGAGCTATCGACAGGGCGCTGTGTGTGTAGCTATCTACAGGGGGCTGTGTGTGGAGCTATGTACAGAGGGCTGTATCTGGCGCTATGTACAGTGGGGCTGTGTGTGGCGCTATCTACAGGGGGGCTGTGTGTGGAGCGATCTACAGGTGGCTGTATCTGACGCTATGTACAGGGGGGCTGTGTCTGGAGCTATCTACAGGGGGGCTGTATTTGGAGCTATCTACAGGGGGCTGTGTCTGACGCTATCTACAGGGGGCTGTGTGTGGAGCAATCTACAAGGGGGCTCTGGTGGATGATTTTTCCATTGACCGGTGGCAGAGTTACACAACTGGGGGAAAAAAATCCCCATCATGTAACTCTGCTACCTGTCAATTGAAAAGTCATCAACCACAGGGTCTCCCTCTTGACTTTCATTGTTCTCAGCCTTTTGGTTTGTCCTGCAGCTGCTGCCGCCGTGATGAGCAAATGTTATACCCAAGATAGGAAAAGTAACACAAAGAAGATATAACCTGAAATATAATATCTGTGATATCCAGACAGTCTAGAGATCCGCAGTGAGAATGTGCGCGTGTTATTTGCAGAAGGATCTGGCCGTGATTTGATGTGTTTATGCGGGATATTGGGCGTGGTTAGGGGCGTGGCTTAAAATGTCCCTCTTTTCCGAATTAAAAAGTTGGGAGGTATGCCTTAAGGACGCAGCCTAGTTTTGGCCTTAAAGAGGCTCTATCACCAGATTCTCAAATCCCTATCTCCTATTGCATGTGATCGGCGCTGCAATGTAGAGAACAGTAACGTTTTTTGTTTTTTTTTAAACGTTCATTTTTGGCCAAGTTATGAGCAATTTTATATATATGCAAATGAGCTTTGAAATGGACAACTGGGCGTGTTTTTATTCGTATGTCCAACTGGGCGTGTATTGTGTTTTTAACTGGCCGTGTTTACTTGTTTTACTAACTGGGCGTTGTGGAGAGAAGTGTATGATGCTGACGAATCAGTGACCAATCCGCATCATGCACTCCTCTCCATTCATTTACACAGCACATAGTGTTCTTATTAGAACGATGTGCCGCCACATACACAAGTGTCCCGATAATGAATACACATGAGCTCCAGCCTGGACGTCATGTGTATTCAGAATCCTGACACTTCTGAATCTTTTCTGTGAGATTTCCAGCAAGCCACTCGTAATCTCGTTTACCTCGTAATCTCGCGAGATTACGCGCGGCTTGCTGAATCTCACAGAAAAGATTCAGAAGTGTCAGAATTTTCACATTTTTTTTAAAATTAACTTTATTAAACTTTTTTTTCACTTTTTTACTAGTCCCTTTAGGGGACTATAATATGCGATTCTGCGATCGCATTTGTAATACATTGCAATACTTTTGTATTGCAGTGTATTACTGCCTGTCCGTTTAAAACGGACAGGCATCTGCTAGGTCATGCCTGCGGCATGATCTAGCAGGCATTCACTCTAGGCAGACCTGGGGGCCTTTATTAGACCCCCGGCTGCCATTAGAGACACAGACACTCGGCGATCGTATCGCCGGGTGTCGGTGGGGGAGAGAGGGAGCTCCCTCCCTCTCTCCAAAACCACTCAGATGCGGTGCTCGCTATTGAGCACCGCATCTGAGGGGTTAAACGTGTGAGATCAATACTAATATCGATCTCACACGGCAGAGCAGGGACGCTCCCAGCCCTCAGCTGCCTTTGGCAGCCGAGAGCAGGGAGATTTGACAGCTCCCTGCTCTGTTTACTTATTCCGATCCCGCGACGTAAAAAGTCTATGGCATCGGAATAAGGCCCGTTAGTGACCGACGTAGAAACACGATGGGCCGGTCACTAACGGGTTAAGGCTCCGAACCCATTTTTCAAATCTAACATGTCTCACTTTATGTGGTAATAACTTAGGAATGCTTATACCTATACAAGTGATTCTGAGATAGTTTTCTCGTGACACATTGTGCTTTATGTTAGTGGTATAATTTGGTCGATATATTCAGTGTTTATTTGTGAAAAATAGCAAAATTTAGAGAAAATTTGGAAAAAATAGCATTTTTCTGAATTTAAATGTATCTGTTTGTAAGACAGATAGTTATACCACTCAAAATAGTTACTAGTTCACATTTCCCATATGTCTACTATATGTTGGTATCATTTTTTAAACATTCTTTTATTTTTCTGGGTTGTTACACGGCTTAGAACATGAGCAGCAATTTCTCATATTTTGAAGAAAATTTCAAAAGCCTCTTTTTTTTAGGTCTGCTTAGGTTCAGTTCTTTTTTTTGTCAGCAAATCCTTTTATTCCATTTTTTTCTGTAAAACAGAAGGATTTATCAGAGAAACGCAACTTTATACGTATTGCCCAGATTCTGCCGTTTTGAGAAATATCCCACATGTGGCCCTAGTGTGGTAATGGACTGAAGCACCGGCCTCAGAAGCAAAGAAGCACCTAGAGGATTATGAGGCCTCCTTTTTATTAGGCGCCATGTCCGGTTTGAAGAGGTCTTGTGGTGCCAAAACAGTGGAAACCCCCCAAAAACAGTGGAAACCCCCCTATTTGGCAAACTACACCCCTCAAGAAACTTATTGAGGGATATAGTGGGCATTTAGACCTCACAGGTGTTTTTTGCTGCATTTTGTTGAATTAGGCCGTGCCATTGAAAATCTAATTTTTCCGATAAAAGGTACAAATCTTTATTTTTTACAAGGGATAAATGAGAAAAGACAAACGGCAGGGCTCAGAAAGGCAGGGGCGCTATTTGGCATGTAGATTTTGCTGGATTGGTTTCTGGGCACCATGTCGCATTTGCAGAGCTTCTGAGGTACCAGTACAGGGGAAACCCCTTAAAAGTGACCCCCATTTTGGAATCTAGACCCCTTGTGGAATTCATTGCGGTTTTCATGGGGTGCATGCGACTTTGATACATTTTTATTCTATTCTAGGCGTGGTGACTAAAAAACATAAATTCTACTATTGTTTTTTATTCCGTTTTTATACAGCATTCACCGTGCGCTATAAATGACATATTCACTTTATTCTGCGGGGCGATACGATTACGGCGATACAATATGTTTATAGTTTTTTTATGTCTTATGGCATTTGCACAATAAAATACTTTTTATAAAAAATCATTTACTTTTTGTGTTGCCTTATTCTAAGTGCTCATTCAGATGAACGTGAATAACGTCCGTGTGCTGCTCAGCAAAATCAATGGGGCCGAATTTCAATGGAGCCGTTCACACATGCAGGAGTTTTCACGCAGCGTGTGTCCATTAAGTAAAACTCACTGCTTGTCCTATATTGGTGCATTTTTCACGCACCTATCGCCCATTGAAGTCATTGAAATCCGTGTTCTGTGCGTGATTTACGCATCAATTCAATTGAAAATAATAAAAATTTAAAAAAGTGCTTTGTGAGTGCGTGAATAACGCATGCCCCTCACAAAGCACACTGATGCATAACAGACCAGATTCACGCGCGTGAATCTGATACGCTCGTGTAGCATTAGAGCCGTTACTCTTTTATTTTTCCATTAAGAAAACCGTGTGAGGACTTGTGTTTTGCGTAACGAACTGCAGTTTCGATCAGTACCATTTTGGGGTACATTTGACTCTTTGATCCCTTTTTATTCCATTTATTGGGAGGTGAAGTGACCAAAAAATTGTGATTCTGGTATGGTTTATTATTATTTTCTTTTACAGCCTTCACCACGCGGGATAAATAACTAAATACTTTTGTAATTCAGGCCGATACGGACGCGGCAATACCAATTATGTATAGTTTATTTATTTATTTATTATTTTTTTAAGATTGAGAAGGGAGGAAGGGGGATTTTTACTTTTATTACTTATAAACTTTTATTTACTTACACTACCGTTCAAAAGTTTAGGGTCACTTAGAAATTTCCTTATTTTTGAAAGAAAAGCACAGTTTTTTTCAATGAAGATAACATTAAATTAATCAGAAATGCACTCTATACATTGTTAACCCCTTAGCGCACCTTGACGTAACTGTACGTCGAGGTGAGCAGTAAATTCGCGCACCTTGACGTGCAGTTATGTCTGTGCTTTGACAGTTAACCGCCGCGCGGCGCTACACCGCAGTGGCGGTTAACTGTCCAGGGTGTCTGCCCTGCATTCCCCGTTGACGATCAGCGGCCCATCGCCGCTGATTTCGGCAGTTAACCCCTTAATTGCGGCGTTCGATTTTGAACGCCACAATTAAGGTGTTTAGCGCCGATCGGCAGACCCCACGTGAAATCACGGGGGCTGGCGATGGTACCCATGGCAACCGGACGCCAGACAATGGCTTCCGGGCTGCCATGTACAGAAGCATATGAGGACCACCCCGAGGGTGGTCGTCGTAGGCTTCCTGTCAGTGTGACTGTCACGTCATAATGACAGTTGGAATGCATTACACTACGTGTGTAGTGTAATGTATTCCAGCAGTGATCAGAGCTGCAAGTCTAAGTGTCCCCTAGTGGGACAAGTGAAAAAAGTAAAAAAAGGAATAAAAATGTTTTAAAAAAAGTGTAAAAATAAAAGTTATAAGTGACATAAACATGAACTGCTTTTTTTTCCTATAATAAGTCTTTTATTATAGGAAAAAAATGAACATTTAAAAAAAAGTACACATATTTGGTATCACCGCGTTTGTAACGCCCCCAACTATAATATTATTTTTCCCGCACGGTGAACACCGCAAAAAAAATTAACGAAAAACAATGCCAGAATCACAATTTTTTTGGTCACCACCCCTCACAAAATATGTAATAAAAAGTGATCAAAAAGTCGCATGTACGCCAAAATAGTACCGATACAAACTACAACCCGTCCCGCAAAAAACAAGCCCTTACACCGCTTTTTTGACTGAAAAATAAAAAAGTTATGGCTCTCAGAATATGGTGACACAAAAAATAAATTATTTTCCAAATAAGATATTTTATTGCGCAAATGCTGCAAAACATAAAAAACCTATATACATATGGTATCGCCGTAATCGTACCGACCCGCAGAATAAAGTATAATGGTCATTTATAGCCCAGGGTAAACGCCGTCAAAAATAAATAAAAATCATTGTCAGAATTGATGGTTTTTGGTCACCTGGCTTGCCGAAAAATGGCATAAAAAGTGATCAACAAAATCGCATGTACCCCAAAATGGTACCAATGAAAATTACAGATTGTCCCGCAACAAATAAGCCCTCACACAGCTCCGGTGGTGAAAAAATAAAAAAAGTTCTGGCTCCCAGAATATGGCGATGCAAAATGTGCAGGGTTCCAAAAGCGGATAAGATCGGGTGCAATTTATAAGTGCGACACTGGCCACAGATCTGCGGATTATTATTTATTTACCCCATTATTATACCCTCTTATTATGCACCTGATGTACTCTGCCCAGTCTACATTTGCCCCAACATTATAAACTGAAATACCAGCAAAACGCCAGAGCTACTACCAAGCAAAATATGCAGTCCAAAAGCCAAATGCCGCTCCCTCCCTTCTGAGCCCTACAGCGTGCCCAATCAGCCGTTTACGTCCACCGATATGGCATCGCCATACCCGGGAGAACCCGGTTAATATTTTATGTGGTATTTGTGGCACAAACTGGGCCCAACATATAGTGCACTAAAATGGCACATCAGTGGAAAATTTTAATTTTCACTCTGCACCATCCGCTGCGCATTAAACCCTTCGCGCACCATGACTTAATAGCATGTCGTGGTGTGTGGGGGGTGATATATGGAGCGTCTCACGCGCTGAGCCCATGCCATACGCTGCGCGTGTCAGCTGTGTATTACAGCTGATACCCGGGACTAACGGACAGAAACAGCGAACACGCTGTTACAGGTGCCTGTAAAAATGACAATATACTGCAATACATTAGTATTGCAGTGTATTCTACCAGTGATCTAACGATCGCCGGTTCAAGTCTCCTAGGGGGACTAATAAAATATGTAAAAACAAAAGTAAATAGTTATTATTAGTGGAAAAAATTTAATAAATATTTAAAGTCCAAAAAGAAACCCTTTTCACATTTTTTCTCTAAAGTAATGTAAAAAAATAAAAAAAATATACAAAATTGGTATCGCTGCATCCGTAAAAGTCCAAGCTATTACAATATACAATTTTTTAACTCACACGGTGAACGCCGTGAAAAATAAAGAATTTTAAACTGCAAAATCTCAGTTTTTTGGTCACCTTGGCTCTACCAAAAAATTTTATAAAAAGTGCTCAAAAAGTCTTATGTACCAAAAAATGGTACCAATAAAAACTACAGCTCGTCCCGCAAAAAATAAGCCCTCACACCACTCTATTGACGGAAAAATAAAAAAGTTGTGGCTCTCGGAAAGTGGGGAGGAAAAACTAAAAAGAAAAAAGCAAAACATGGATCAGTTCGGAAAGGGTTAATTACTTTCTAATGAAAAAACATTTATGACCACATGTGGGGTATTGCCGTACTCGGGAGAAATTGCTTTACAAATGTTGGGCGGCATTTTCTCCTTTATCCTTTGTGAAATTGAAAAAATTCAACATTTTAGTGGGAATAATGTTGATATTAATTTTCACAGCCTAATTCTAATAAATTCTGCAAAAGACGTGTGGGGCCTATATCCCTAGATAGATTCCTTAAGTGGTGTAGTTTCCCAAATGGGGTTACTTTTTGGGGGCTTCCACTGCTTCAGTCCCTTGGGGGCTTTGCAAATTCGACATGACATCCAAAAACTATTCCAGCTAAATTTGAGCTCCAAAAGCCAAATAGCTTCTCCTTCCCTTCTAAGCCCCGGTGTGGGTCCAAACAGCAGTTTATTACCACATGTAGGGTATTTACGTAATCAGGAGAACTTGTTTTACAAATGTTGGGGTGCTTTTTCTCCTTTATTCTTTGTAAAAATTAAAAATGTCTAAGTTCTTTCAGAAAAAAAGTAGATTTTTACCTTTACAGACTAATTCCAATGAATTCAGCAAAACAACTGTGGGGTCAAAATGCTAACTTTACCCCTAGAAAAATTCCTTGAGGGGTGTAGTTTCCAAAATGGGGTCACTATTGGGGGTTTACATGGTTTTCATCCCTCCAGTGCATTGCAAACGCGACACGGGACTGAAAACTATTCCAGCAAAATCAGAAATCCAAAATCCAAATGGTGCTCTTTCTATTCTGAGCCCTGCTGTGGGTCCAAACAGCAGTTTATTACCACATATGGGGTATTGCTATAATCGGAAGAAATTGCTTTACATATGTTGGGGTGTTTTTTCTACTTTATTCCTTGTAAAAATTTAAAATTTCTAAGTTTTTTCACAAAAAAAGTAGATTTTCATTTTCATATACTAATTCAAATAAATTAAGCAAAAAAACTGTGGGTTCAAAATGCTAACTATAGCCATAGATAAATTCCCTGAGGGGTGTAGTTTCCAAAATGGGGACACGTTTGGGGGGTCTTTACTGTTTTGGTACCACAAGACCTATTCAAACCTGACATGGTGACTAAAATATATTCTAAAAAAAGGAGGCCCCAAAATCCACTAGGTGCTCCTTTGATTCTGAGGCCTGTGTTTCAGTCCATTACCGCACATGGACCACATGTGGGATATTGCTAAAAACTGCAGAATCTGGGCAATAAATATTGAGTTGCATTTCTTGGGTAAAACCTTCAGTGGTACAGAAAATTTTTATTACAAATGAATTTTCAAAGAAAAAAAATGAAATTTGTAAATTTCACCTCTACTTTGCTTTAATTCCTGTGAAACGCCTAAAGGGTTAAAACACTTTCTGAATGCTGTTTTGAATACTTTGATGGGTGCAGTTTTCAAAATGAGGTGACTTCTGGGGACTTTCTAATATATAGGGCCCTCAAAGCCACTTCAGAACTGAACTTGTCCCTGAAAAAATAGCCTTTTGAAATTTTCTTGAAAATGCAAGAAATTGCTGCTAAAGTTCTAAGCCTCGTAACGTCCTAGAAAAATAAAAGCACGTTCAAAAAACGATGCAAACATGAAGTAGACATATAGGAAATGTTAACTAGTAAATATTTTGTGTGGTATTACTATCTGTTTTACAAGCAGATACATTACAATTTAGAAAAATGCAGATTTTTGCACATTTTCTCGAAATTTTGGTGTTTTTGACAAATAAATATTGAATTTAACGACAAAATTTTTTCAGTATCATAAAGTACAACATGTCACGAGAAAACAATCTCAGAATCGCTTGGATAAGCCAAAGCATTCTGGAGTTATTACCACATAAAGTGACACATGTCAGATTTGCAAAAATCAGCTGTGTCCACAAGGTCAAAACAGGCTTAGACACTAAGGGGTTAATGTGCTAAATGACTATTCTAGCTGCAAACGTCTGGTTTTTAATGCAATATCTACATAGGTGTATAGAGGCCCATTTCCAGCAACCATCACTCCAGTGTTCTAATGGTACATTGTGTTTGCTAACTGTGTTAGAAGGCTAATGGATGATTAGAAAACACTTGAAAACCCTTGTGCAATTATGTTAGCACCGCTGTAAACAGTTTTGCTGTTTAGAGGAGCTAAAAAAATGACCTTCCTTTGAGCTAGTTGAGAATCCGGAGCATTACATTTGTGGGTTCGATTAAACTCTCCAAATGGCTTGAAAAATAGAGCTTTCATGTGAAACTCGACAGTCTATTCTAGTTCTTAGAAATGAAGGCTATTCCATGCGAGAAATTGCCAAGAAACTGAAGATTTCCTACAACGGTGTGTACTACTCTCTTCAGAGGACAGCACACACAGGCTCTAACCAGAGTAGAAAGAGAAGTGGGAGGCCCCGCTGCACAACTGAGCAACAAGACAAGTACATTAGAGTCTCTAGTTTGAGAAATAGACGCCTCACAGGTCCTCAATTGGCAGCTTCATTAAATAGTACCCGCAAAACGCCAGTGTCAACGTCTACAGTGAAGAGGCAACTCCGGGATGCTGGCCTTCAGGCCAGAGTGGCAAAGAAAAAGCCATATCTGAGACTGGCTAATAAAAGGAAAAGATTAATATGGGCAAAAGCACACAGACATTGGACAGAGGAAGATTGGAAAAAAGTGTTCTGGACAGACGAATCGTAGTTTGAGGTGTTTGGATCACACAGAAGAACATTTGTGAGACGCAGAACAACTGAAAAGATGCTGAAAGAGTGCCTGACGCCATCTGTCAAGCATGGTGGAGGTAATGTGATGGTCTGGGGTTGCTTTGGTGCTGGTAAAGTGGGAGATTTGTACAAGGTAAAAGGGATTTTGAATAAGGAAGGCTATCACTCCATTTTGCAACGCCATGCCCTACCCTGTGGATAGCTCTTGATTGGAGCTAATTTCATCCTACAACAGGACAATGACCCAAAGCACACCTCCAAATTATGCAAGAACTATTTAGGGAAGAAGCAGGCAGCTGGTTTTCTATCTGTAATGGAGTGGCCATCGCAGTCACCAGATCTCAACCCCATAGAGCTGTTGTGGGAGCAGTTTGACCGTATGGTACGCAAGAAGTGCCCATCAAGCCAATCCAACTTGTGGGAGGGCCTTCTGGAAGCATGGGGTGAAATTTCTCCCGATTGCCTCAGCAAATTAACAGCTAGAATGCCAAAGGTCTGCAATGCTGTAATTGCTGCAAATGGAGCATTCTTTGACGAAAGCAAAGTTTGAAGGAGAAAATTATTATTTCAAATAAAAATCATTATTTCTAACCTTGTCAATGTCTTGACTATATTTTCTAGTCATTTTCCAACTCATTTGATAAATAGAAGTGTGAGTTTTCATGGAAAACACAAAATTGTCTGGGTGACCCCAAACTTTTGAACGGTAGTGTATATACAACTTTATTTAGACTTTTTTTTTTGGTCCCACTAGGGGACTTGGAGGCAGGAGGCCCTGATCGCAATTCTAATACACTGCACTTCATGCGTAGTGCAGTGTATTAGAGCTGTCAGCTACACACTAACAGAAAGCATAGTGGATTCTGACTTTGTCAGGACCCACTAGGCTTCCATAGATGGCATAGCCGGAGGCCATTGTGAGGACTCCGGTTACCATAGCAACCATCGGCGCCCGCGATCATGTCACGGGACGTTGATGGTGTTTTAACCCCTAAGAAGCCGCGATCACTATTGAACGCGGCTTCTAAGGAGTTAATCAGTGGGGACCACCGTGATCGTTCCCCGCTGAAGGAGCTGTTGTCGCATCTCCTGTATGCGCCGGATGGAGGGCCGGAATAGCCATTCCTCCCATCAGGGTACTATTAGGTCATGGAGCAATGTGCTCATCAGGACTTAATAGTACATCCAGGAGCGACATTGCTCTGATTGGTCTGTGAAAATTCACGGACCAATTAGATCGATCGCCGACCCGGGACTGCATTTATTGGTCCCGGGCCGGGTAGCTGTGATACTCTGCTGTCTCTGACAGCAGGGATTACAGCCTCCGTTCTCCCGCCGCCTCATTTAAATAGGACATTGCTTTGATTGGTCCGTGAATATTCACAGACAAATCAGAGCAATCTCTGACCCGGGATTGCTCTCATTGGTCCCGGGCTGGCTAGCGGTGATGGTCAGCTGTCTGTGACACGGTGACGGTTTGATGCCATGACGAATATATTCGACATGGAGCATTAAGTAACGCTGCTCCATGACGAATATATTCATCATGGAGCGTTAAGGGGTTAAGCACCCAAAGCAATCAGCTCAGTGCGCCCTAAAAGGTTCATTAAAATGGCGTGAATTCCAAGGGTTCACATGACCTGACTCTTTCTCTACATTCTGGCTATGGACCAGCTGATGAGAGGGTCTTATCAAAATGGATGGAGATTTTGCCAAAGCGGTCAGATATGTGGAGGAAGGTTTCCTCTCAGAAAGCTGCCTCCCAGTCTCAGTTTGGACTAAATGAGGTCTGTGAAAAAGGAAGGGAAGACAAAATAATTAATGCCTGGAACACAAATGGGAAACTTGTTAGGGTCAGTTCACACAGAGTTTTTTTACACGTTTTTTGACACGGTAACCGAGTTGGAAAATGCACCAAAATATGGCCGTATTTCAATGGGAGGCGGAGGCGTTTTTTTCCCGCGAGTGGAAAAAACGGTTCATGGGAAAAAGAAGGGACATGCCCTATCTTCGGGCGTTTATGTCTCTGACCTCCCATTGACATCAACGGGAGGCAGAGAAAGCGTATTTTGCTGCGTTTTTTTGCCCGCGGCGCTCAATGGCCGCAGGCGAAAAATGAACGCCGCGAATAACGCCGCAACAATTGGCGTTCAGGCAGAGCAAAATCTGCCTCAACATTCCAAACTGAATTTTGAGGCAGATTTTCTGCTTGCAAAAAACTCAGTGTGAACCCGGCCTTATTGTTATTTTGGACTGGCTTTCTAGCGTTTATCTGTCTGTTTTCTAAATGGTCAAGGTCACTAAATACATAGATTACTCTTTTAAATTATTTCAAGAAATGAACGTCAGAGGAAGTAGATGATCTCGACTGACTTTTGGATGATACTTATACATTAATGATCATAACAGGATGGAACAACCTAGTTCCAGTAGAACGTTCTTTTTAGTCATGTCTTGGTAACTACTGTTTTTTGGGGTTGCGGGACAAGGTCAAACACTCATTGATCATGCACATTTTCCAATAACAGTTTTGTTTAATACTTTTCAGGTGAATTCCTTCATAGAGGTCACCATAGGCAAACCAACCTCTGTGAAACTGAATTTCTTGGCAGTCGCAGTTGGAGAGCCACAGGTTGGAGACCAAAGTTCTTGGGGGTGTCGTCCAAAGGGCTAGTTATGATTGAACCTACAGACTGTCCTGTGATGAATACGGCCTGCTTTACTTTAGACTTTATTTAATGTATATTCTTTATTTTTATCGCATTTATTTTCAGAAACGTTTGTATGGCAAGAATCAAGTCTGTCATGTCTTAAAATGTGATAATATATCATGCGTATAAGCACATGTACAGTGGTGCACATAGAGGATGGGTTCGACCATGGCAAATATAAAAATTGGACCACTTTCGGGAGCTGCTTGACACCCCCACACTCCTAACCACCCGATTCAAGTACATTTTCCACTTCATTGTTTGCTATTATTGCGGCACCTATGGAGACCTAATCCCTGAGCAGATTCTCACTACCTATTAAATTGGGGATGAGACCAACCTGGAATGTGGCTCCCGTCTTTCTAGGGACCCAATAGAAGCCACATGTTCTGCCTCTATGGTACATACTGTACGCTCTTGCTGGTGTAATTTATACACTTGCAACTTGTAAAAAAGATGATTGACACATAACAGTTAAAGATCATATGTGACTACTTGTACTATGAGATGCGTTGGAAATCAGGGCAACATATCCAATATGATGATTGAGTTTTACCCAGATGGGGAAATGATGCAATTTTTAATTGTTGAGACATCAGCAAAAAATCTGCTAAATACATAGACCCCATTTTTTCAACCCAACAGAATCCTTTAATGGGAAGCCACCCAGATATACCATCTTACAATGCACCCTCTTTTCTTCGGCAGGTGTCCTACAGAGGAGCCAGCAGTAACTCAATAAGACACATTTATTACCTTTGTAACTTTCTATATAGCTCATTGTCCGACTTCTTCTGGAAAGTAAAGGCAGAAGGATGAGCGTTCAGCATCTCTATGCTCCTTTCTCCCATTCATCGCTTGGTGCCAGTGCATTTGCTCTGTTTGTTCCCACTATGGCTTACTTTCCTGTTACACTCTGCCCATTCATTTGGCAAATGTGCCACCGGATGGTCAGATTGAGATCATGGAAATGACTTCAGAGACACTTTTGTTTTCTTTCCTCCTCCCTTATGTCTTTGAGCGCTCCTAGCCATGTGTCGGGATGAAAGGATCCGTTTTATAAGATTGAATCCAAAATGCCCAACGGCCAGCGAGTCTCCTCACTTCTTTTCAGGTTGACTGAAGCACCAAGGATAAGCTGCCAACTTCTCTGCATCTCTTCTTAAACAGCTCCATCACAGGGGGCATTGTGCTTTCAATGAGCCGCAGGCCTACGAGCAAATTGTTCCATTTTAAAGAGTCTTCGGAAAATAGGAGTCCTATGACAATATCTGGAATTATATTTTGCTACATACAAGGCTTAAAGTGGTTTTCCACGTTCTGACAACTGAGGACCTATCCACCTCAATGGTATTCAGTATATGATCGGTGCGTGTCCGTCACCCGGACCCCGCACCGTCCGCCACTCTGGCTCCCTCCAGACACCAAATAATATTGCCGGAAGCAGTTGGCTCCCGTCAAAGAATAGCGGCCAAGCTACAGTACAGCAGCACAGCTCCTATTCAAGTGAATAGGAGCAGAGCTGCAGCTCTGCTGAATGGCCACTATGCAGGGGTCGGAGCCATCTGCTTCAGGCTCCAACTACTGCATACCGTTCCAAACATCTGGTGCACTTAGGCAGCCGGAGTGGCGGATCGGTGCAGGATCTGTGTGTCGGACACGGACCGATCATATACTGATGACCTATTCACGGATAGGTCATCAGTTGTCAGAAAGTGGAAAACCCCTTTAAGGAAATGATGCAATTCATTTTGAGGAACAGTAATATCCAGGTAGTAGTAGTACGGAGAAGAGACAGATACAAAGGGTCCACCTGGTTGTCAAAAGTATGTGAATGGTCTCCTCCAAGTGTAGGTCACTGGGTTAAGGAACAGTATTTATCAGCATTACATAATTTTACCATATATCTGCTGAGCTGTAGAAACTTACTGCTGGCGGATGCTATGACTGGTGGCAGTAGACTCAAGAGTATTAAAAAAGTTTGTCTGGTTTAGAAAACCTATTCTGAAATACCTTATGAGGGAATTATAAGTTGAAAGATAGCAGTCCTCTGTCCCAATCCAATAGTCAGAGCAGAGAGCAACTACAAAGAGCACTGCTAGTTCTGCAGGACCCATCCCGTCCATGCATTACACATACAGCCCATTAATTTAAATGTTTCATTTCCCCTCTAGTGGCGCTGCTGAGAAATTGAACACTTGCTGCACAGATCACAGCTGATCGCAGTGGGAGCCAGAAGTAATAGACCCTGTGATGGGCTTATTGTCGGAGAAGCCTTCTAACAAAAAGTCGTCCAAAGCAGACAGCCCCTATAATTATAAGGTTTAATGTTGTGTTTAATGTGTATTGTTTATGCATAACTCTGTTTTTATTTTTTACTTTTATAGATGCTATGGTCAAAATTATGTCGTTGAGTTAATTTAATGTAATGGATGGGCTTGGGTCCGTTACCCACCCGGCTACCCACGTGATGTAAAAGAAAACGTCATTCATTAGACCAGGCGCCTTCTTCCATTGCTGTATGGTCAGTTCTGATGCTCACGTATCCATTGTAGGCACTTACGGGGGTCAGCATGGGCACATTGACCAGTCTGCGATGCACTGTGTGCTCTGACATCTTTCTATCATAGCCAGCAGTAACCTTTTCAATAATTTGTTCTAGAGTAGCTTTTCTGTGGGTTCGGAGCAGACGGACTAGCCTTCACTCCATATGCACATCAATGAGCCTTGAGCACCCATGACCCTGTCACTGGTTAACAAGTTGTCCTTCCTTAGAGTATTTTCTGTAGGTGTTGACCACTGCATACTGGGAAGACCCCACAAGACCTGCCATTTTGGATATGCTCTGACCCAATCGTCCAGCCATCAAAATTTGGCCATTGTCACAGTCGCTCAGATCCTTATGCTTGCCAACAGATTGAAGCTGACCGCCAGCATCTCTCTCCCCCCTGTTTGTATCCAGTAACCTGGTCCCTGCCTGTATCCAGTACCCCCAGTAGCGTAGCTACAGGGGGGGGTGGCCCTGGGCCCACTGAGATGGAGGTGTCCAGCACAAACACCCGTGACATGACCACCACCTCGCTGCAACTGAAACCATCCATTTGCAACCCCCTCCTTCACTAATTGTAGTCTATATGACACAGGTACAATTACATGAAAAAGTCGGGCACGTTCCTTGACGTCAAGCGCCGCTTCCGTTGTTGAAAGGCGCTGATTGACGGGACAAGTCATTCTGCCCTGCCAATCAGTGCCCATCAATGATGCAAGCGCCGTTCAGCCACAGCAGACCTGCTCAGAAGAGAGAAGGCCTGCATTACCACCAGAAGGCGCGGAAATGAGATCAAGGTGAGTATGTCAAGTTTTTTGTTTTTTTTCGCTTAAAAGTGTGGTGGAATTATCTACAAGGGGAGCTAAATGTGGGACACTATCTATAGGGGGGCTATAATTAGGGCATGATCTACAGAGGGGATATATAAGTGGGGCACTATACAGGGGGTGCTATATATGGGGCACTATCTACAGGGGGGGGCTAAATGTAAAGCGCTATCTACAGGGGGGCCATATGTAGAGTGCTATTCACAAGGGGGCTATATGTGGGACACTATCTACAGGGGGCTGTATGTGGGACACTATATACAAGGGGTGCTATATATTGAGCACTATCTACAGGGGGCTATATGTAGAGCGCTATCTACAGGGGGCTATATGTAGAGCGCTATCTACATGGGGCTATATGTAGAATGCTATCTATAGGGGGCTATATGTGGGGCACTATCTACAGGGGGCTGTATGTGGGTATTATCTACAGAGAGATCTATGGGGGGCACTAGCTACAGAGGGATCTATAGGGGCACTATCTACAGGGAGCACTGTGTGTGTGTGGGACACTGTATGGTGCTATTATAATCAGGGCCACAGTGTATTGTGCTATTATAATCAGAGACACAGTGTATGGTGCTATTATAAACAGGGAAAGTGTATGGCGCTATTATATTTAGGTGCGTAGTGTGTGGCAACATGAGAATCTTATCTTCGTTTATGTGTGCAGAAATATCTGAAAAGTGAGAAGCTGAAGACATCTGAGTGGAAAACTGCAGAATTGGGCTGTGGCCGGGAGAAGTAATCATAGAGGTCTGGACCGGAAGGAGAAGAAAAGAGAAAAAGAACAACTAGAATCTGAGATCGTCACCGGTGAGTCACTTAATGTAAATGTTTATTATGCCTCTAATCAGTACTGTAGTCACTGTATGATCTGCAGCGAGATGATGTGTGGTATGATTTTTTTTTAAACAGCAACTCCCAGCATATCCTTACCATTGTTCGGGTCACGCTGGGAGCAGTATTTTTACGCCATACAAACCTATACGGCAGGGGTAGCCTGGCTGGTATATACAGGGATGATGGGCTTTATATACAGGAATGATGGATGTTATATACAGGGATTATGGTTGTTATATACTAGGATGATTTTTGTTATATACAGGGAATATGGTTGTTATATACAGGGAATATGGTTGTTATATACAGGAATGATGGTTATTATATACAGGGATGGTGGGAAGTCCAGCCATCATCCCTGCATTAACCCCATCATCCCAGTGTATACCAGCCATCATCCCTGTTTATAATCCCCATAATCCCTGTATATAACCCCAATCATCCCTGTATATACCAGCCATCATCCCTGTTTATAATGCCTATCTTACCTGTATATACTAGCCAGGCTGGTATATACAGAGATGATAGGTGTTATATACAGGGATGATGGCTGGTATATACGGGGATGATGGGGGCTATATACAGGGATGATGGCATGTATATTTTGGGATGATGGGGGTTATATACAGGGATGATAGCTGGTATATTCAGGGATGATGGAGGTTATATACAGTGATGATGGGGTTATATACAGGGATGATAGCTGGTATATAATTAGAATGTGCCTCTATAGTTGTAAACATGCGTTAGGGGAGCCTCACTGGGTTGGGGCCCACTCAGATATGTTCCCCCCCCCCTAGCTACGCCTCTGAGTACCCCGTTCCTGCGTGTATCCAGTAATCTAGTCTCAGCCTGTATCCAGTAATCCAGCACCACCCTGTATCTAGTATTTCAGCAACCAGCTGGTACTCTCATGCGTGGAGTAGTCCAGATGGTCCACAACCCAGTGGACGTTACATAGCTTACTGCTTCCAACACATAAACTTCAAGAACTGACTGTTCACTTGCTGCCTAATATATCGCACCCATTCAAAGGCGCCCTTGTAACCAAATAATCACTGTTATTTAGAGGAAAAAAAGGGTATTCCTCAGCACATCCAAAATGTGTAGTATAAAAAGAGCTTTATTTGGTAATCTTTAAAAATCCATAGAGGACACAGGTGTCACAGTTTACGCGTTTCGAACAGAAGTGTTCTTACTCATAGCATGAGTAAGAACCATGACCAAATAAAGCTCTTTTTATACTACACATTGTGGATGTGATGAGAAATACCCTTTTTTCCCCCGAAATATTGAATCTCTTGCCTACAATCCCCCCCTTTTAACTGCACTCCATTGAGGAACTACAGATCCCAGAACGCAAATTTGTGGCTTTTTTGCTGCTGTCTTTTTTCTCTTGTTTGTATTAATCAATGTTACTCACTTCACCTGTCAGTGGTTTTAATGTTATGACTTAGGCCCCATTCACATCATGT
Organism: Rhinoderma darwinii; assembly: GCF_050947455.1. NCBI lineage: Eukaryota > Metazoa > Chordata > Amphibia > Anura > Rhinodermatidae > Rhinoderma > Rhinoderma darwinii. The sequence continues at coordinate 455,649,867 of NC_134688.1, forward strand.
TTTGGCTCCAGAAGTCACTGTCCATATATAAAAAATTACTACAGGAGCTTACCTAGCACCGGAGTCCCCGGGGAGAGAATCAGCTAGTGCTCTGCCCGGGGACTCCGGTACTGCTATTAACATCAATGTTTATATATGGACAGTGATGTCAGTGGCATTGCAAAGCCGAGTCCCTGGCCAGAGCTTCGGCAACGCTCTGGCCGGGGATTCCAGTCCTAGAGAATCCCCTGATGTCACTGTCCATATATGGACAGTGATGGCAGGAGCTCTGCAAAGTCAGAGTCTACTACGCTATTCCATCCTTCAAAAAAAGGTATACTAACGTACACCTGCCCGACGCAGGCCAAAAGGACACTCTTTTGATTTCCGTAGGGGTGATTGAGCCATATGAAAACGTTTATCGTGCACGGCGGGAGTTTTTCCGACGTACACAATAAACATAGGACAATAAAGTGATGTGAATGGGGCCTTAATAGTGTGTGTGTGTATATATATATATATATATATATATATATATATACTGTGTATTTGATCAAAAATTTTCTTTTAAAGCAGAAAGGGTTTATTACAAGTGAATCGTCATTGCCCTGTGAAGTATTTGCTGATAGATTTGTAGCACAATAGTGGATAATTTGGAGGTAGTAATTCTCTAATATATTCTGTTAGATGAACAGACTGTCAATGGTGCAAAACTCCTGCATAGAGAAAGTCATTCAGGGCCATGATGGGGTTAAAAAGTATATCCAGTACACGTTTTTCTATATAATACATTATATATAGTCATTTTAGTCTGGACTCAGGGACTGTGATTATGTCCTATACAGAACTAATTCTGAAAGCAGCAGTGGCAGCCAATTGCAGCTTTTCGCACCGTCTGACTCTGAACTGGGCTGTCTTATCCTCCAGTTTATCAATGACTAATTGAGAACAAGCCGGATACAGATTTACACAATTGCTTTCCTCAATCTCTCTACTCCTGAGATGTTTCTCAGATATTTCTAAGCTCATAGGAACACTGTGGACACAGAATAGTATGCAGATCTGCAGGTTCATAGAAAACAGAGAGAAGATGATGAGACATTGTCCAGATGACCTGCCAGGTGGCAAAGTCACCAAGGAAGTTTCTTCTGGTTGCCGGCACCCTCCTTCTATTTTAACCATGAATGAAAGCAAAGACAAGATTCTGTCCAGTGTTAATATGCACAGATGTGGAAGACAAAGCAGAGACATAAAAGAAGAGCAGCAGCATCTGAGGAAGAAGATAAACAGCCGAGAAAGGAAGAGAATGCAGGACCTGAACCTCGCCATGGACGCCTTAAGAGAGGTAATCGTGCCCTACTCTGCAACCCATTGCCAGAGCTCACCAGGACGTAAGCTGTCCAAGATTGCCACCCTTCTTCTAGCCAGGAACTACATACTATTACTTGGAAGTTCTCTCCAAGAATTACGGAGGATAATTGGGGACATGAGCGGGCCTGGACCTAGGTTGCTACTGGCAGGCTTGCCCTTATTTGCTGCTCCAGGATCAGTCTTCTTTTCGCCAAGTTCTGGTGGGAACAGTGGAGACCCTCACCGTTCTAGCAAGTTACACTCACTTTCACTGGAGGAACCACAATGTTCAGCATTCAATGTACCAGGAGGGAGCAGTCTCTGTACCTGCACAGTCTGTAGGTTTACTCACTTCATTCCAACCAGCCTCAACCTAAAAGCCATACAACTATCCAAATAAAGAAAAATACATAAAAGACGCCATCATCCGAGTCATACATCTGAACTTGTACTTATAGCAGAGGCGGAAAAACTTGGACCACATTGTAGTAGTCAGATGCCACCTGTGAACGTTCTACCAGTCCCAAGGTATCACCTGTCCAGATGAGAAGACGTTACAAGCACTAATATCAAAGTGGATGCTTACACGATAGACAATATTGGCATTGCTTTCAGTTAAAGGGGTGTTTCGGTTTCAACCAATAAAGGTTAATGTTTCACAGTTTTCAAGATCTCTGCTTGATGTCATATAATAGGAACATTCTTTGCTTACTTCCAGGGGATAACAATCTGTCCTGGTCATTGGATGGACACATATTTACAGTTTTTTACAGTTACAGTGCAGTTATCACAGCTCCTTCTCGCAACTCCTACTGAATGATAGCAAGCAGAGATCTTTAAAACCATGAGGAATTGATTCAGAATTGCATAACTTATTATTATACAAAAAAGAAGTTATTTTTTTTTGCTCAAACCGTAATATCCCGTTAAATGAATAATAATGAATTATATATGTGTCATACAATGATGGATGGAGCCCATATACTAAGTACATATAGTAGATAGTTAAGATGGTCTAGTGTATTATTACTTTTCTTATAGGTTCATGAGAAGCTTTCTTTATATCTATGAAGAAATGAGAATCACTTTGAGAAAGTTCCAGAAATGATATGTTATGATTGTATCTGTAGCTTGGAATTATTGTTCCACCACTAGATTAAAAGGTTGTGTTACATAGATTGACTCTTCACATAACTTTATACTATTCCATTTTTCATATGTCACCTGGATTACTTTTTTACTTTTCAATGTTAGTCTTGATTTTTCAGCTTTGACTTTATATTATCAGTGAGATTTTTCTATTGAATTCCTTGATTTACTTTCCAAATATCATTTTTTTTATCCTATCAATACAAAGGTCAACTTTATAAAACAAAATTGTAAAAGTTGCCGGATGGCGTGGATAGCCCGATAAATTTGGGGATGATACGTTTTGGGAGCTGAATGTACACAATGTATGATAAAACTTTGTGAAATGTTTCTATGTGGGCTTAATATGATATGCTCACATTGTGTACAGGTAACAGTTGCATAGTACACAAACCAGCAAGAGCAATAAAAAGAATGGTTATTCCAGTCAGCAGAATGTATCGGTTAAAATAATCTTTAATGATCTAGAATGTTTTTTTGTACTTTTATTTTTTTACTGTAATTATTAACATAAAACATTTTAAAGATTTTGGGCATCCAGTATATTTTGCTAGTAAGAATATCTGCGCTTTCCTTGTGTATTTTCCCTACGTTATCTTTGCACTAATAAAGTATTTTGCTTAAAAAATACCGTAATATAAACTCTGGACATCATGTGCGTAAATATTTTTAGCTAAATCTCAATATTTTTGTTTTATCTGGAGCTTCTGTTTTTTTGCATTAGACAATTTTAGCATAGTGAAAATTCTTGGAAATTCTTTAGCATTGAATTGGTGGATGCATTAAAAGGATTGTCCAATTTTCAATAAAAAAAAAAACCCTAGCTGATTTGTGGGGGTCCCATTGTTTGGACCCTCCATAATCAGCATTCATTGCCAGAGAAACTATTGTAAAGTACCCACTGAAATAAATAGGCATATATACATTTAAATGCAGGCAGGTGGCTTTAGTTAACAGAAGGGGTCCGGATCTTGGCCCCCAGGATATGTACTCAACATGTCCTAAATGGGCATATTAAGAGGAGCACAGACAAACCATTAACTAATACGTCTAATACATGTAATTAAAATCCATATAAGCCTGGGCATACACTCTTGATATTTAACAAATACTAGTGATACATAATCATTTTATAATTCCCTCATAAGGTGTTTATCTAAAATGTAAAGTGGGAAAAGGCGTTTGAAATATACGTGATAAATATATCCCCAACTAATCGAACCATCATTTACGAAAGAAACAAAAAAAGAAAGAAAGATAGATAGAAAGAAAGGAAGAAAGAAAGAAAGTTCGGGAATAGATGATAGATAGATAGATAGATAGATAGATAGATAGATAGATAGATAGATAGATAGATAGATAGATAGATAGATAGATAGATAGATAGATAGATAGATAGATAGATAGATAGATAGATAGATAGATATGAGATAGATCGATAGATAGATAGATACATAGATAGATAGATAGATAGATAGATAGATAGATAGATAGATAGATAGATAGATAGATAGATAGATAGATAGATAGATAGATAGATAGATAGATAGATAGATAGATAGATAGATAGATAGATAGATAGATATCAGATGGAAATGATAGATAGATAGATAGATAGATAGATAGATAGATAGATAGATAGATAGATAGATAGATAGATAGATAGATAGATAGATAGATAGATAGATAGATAGATAGATAGATAGATATCAGATGGAAATGATAGATAGATAGATAGATAGATAGATAGATAGATAGATAGATAGATAGATAGATAGATAGATAGATAGATACAGGGGCGTAGCTAAAGGCTCATGGGCCCAGATGCAAAAGTTCTTATTGGGCCCGCCCCCCGCAAACTTCTCATGGCCGACGGTCCACAGCTTTCAGCTGCATCACTGGGTCTCCTAAGTGACCCAACAATGCAGCACTAGCAGCCGGGGGCGTCACTAAGGACTTAAAATGTCAGGGGAAATAGCCCCAATACATATGTGTCCGCCCAAAAAAAAATGTATATGTGTGTATAGGAGACAGCATAGCATATCTATAGCACTACGACCCTATCAACTATAGATAGGATTAGATACAGTGGCTCAGCAGACAGTATCACACATGATAGGATTAGATACAGTGGCTCAGCAGACAGTATCACACATGATAGGATTAGATAAAATGGCTCAGCAGACAGTATCACACATGATAGGATTAGATATAGGGCCCAGCAGACAGTATCACACATGATAGGATTAGATACAGTGGCTCAGCAGACAGTATCACACATGATAGGATTAGATAAAATGGCTCAGCAGACTGTATCACACATGATAGGATTAGATATAGGGTCCAGCAGACAGTATCACACATGATAGGATTGTTATGGATGTATACTCAGGTATACTCGTCAGTTGACTGCCTGGTCCAAATTCAGTAGGTTCAGCTTTAGCGTGCGCACGGAAGAAAATACACTGACACCAAGGGTAGGGTCAAAGTAGATCTCATTTATTGTGCATTACACTCAAGCTTATATGCTGTCACAAAAAGGGGCTTTCCTTCTGACTTTAGGCTGTGCGTGGTACTCATACATTGGTTCTCTCTTTCTCTCTATGTATATATATATGGTTAGGGTGTATTCCCGGATGCAGGGGCCGTTGTAAAAGAGGAAGTGGAGTCACAAACATACTTTTAATCCACAACAGTTCCCCCTTTGACTCCATTTCAATGCTATCCCTATGATCCAGCCCTAGTACCCCTCGTTCCATGTTTCACCAGTTAGGAGACAAGCCTATGCCTAGCGCATAGGTCCCTCTTAGTGGTCTTTGATAGAAGAGCTGGATACTCAGTAACCGTATGGAGGGGGGTCTGCTTGTGGTAATCCGTTGCTGTCGGTTGTATAAGTTCCTGACCATAGGACACAGGCGGTTTTAGTGCATCCTCCTCTTCGATTTCGGAAAATTCAGCATACATGGTTGGGGAGACATCTTCGACCACCTTGGTTATGAGTTTCCTTGCACAAGGGATGACACAACACACACAATGAGTGAGAGTATAAGTATTATACATACAAAAGCTATGACAGCTTGCGCTAAGGCTGCCTTCCACCCTCCTATCCAAGCAAAAGCCTGATCCCATGTGTTGGTAATCCCTGAATTCCTTTTTAGTTCTACTGATAGATCCTCCAGTCCTTGGAGTGCCTTACTTATACTACCATCAGGGGCCCTTGGTCAAAGTCATTCGAGCAAGCAGATTTTTCCCATTTTTATCCTTTCTGTCTTGTGCCTGTTGTGGTTTGTATCCCCATTCTGTTCCAGTATTCCACCCCACATAAGCCTACTTCTCAAAATTTGATCCCTCTCCGTTTCCTGGGTGGTTATACAGATGTACTGGGTCCCCTGGTGCATGGTTGATTGCCACTGTGGGCTAGGGCATGGGACTATAATGCAATAGACACTTATAGGGCTTGAAGTGTTATACCAAAAGGTGATTACCCCTTGGTCCTTAGTAATCGCTCCCCATAACCCTCCTGTCCCTTAGTTCCACATATCATCCCCAGAAAGCATAAAAAGGATATAATCATCATGGTTCTATTCCGGGGTCGAGGTCTTTTTGCAGTGAGATGCGTGGACCCAATTATCTCTTCCTTCAAGTTTCACCGATGTGGGGGTTGTGAGAAGGACTTGGAAGGGGCCGTCAAACCGGGGTTCAAGCGAACTTTTCCGATTTAACTTCTTTAGCAGGATCCAATCCCCTGGTTGTATCGGGTTCTCTCCTGTCAGAGAGTCAGGATCTGGAATGGAAGAAAAGACTTTGCCATGTATGTTAGTCAACCGTTTGGTTAGTTCAATTACCTATCTGGACAACGTATCATATTGCATATTCAGCTGCTGGGGGAAATATAGTCCCAATCGGGGTACACTGCCAAAGAGTATTTGGTAGGGGCTTAACTTTTGAGGGCCCTTTGGTGTGTGTCTTACACTAAAGAGGGCTAGGGCTAAACTTTCTGGCCAAGGTTTCCCTGCTCCTTCAGCTGCTTTCAGCATTTTCTGTTTGAGCGTACCGTTAAGCCTTTCCACCTTTCCACTGCTCTGTGGATGATAGGGAGTATGAAAAGCTAATTCAGAGCCAAGGGCCTTCCATAGTTCCCTCGTAAGGTTGGCTGTGAAGGCTGGGCCTTGGTCACTCTCGATTGTCTCAGGCACGCCATATCTGCACACTATTTCACTCAACAGCTTTTTAGCAGTGGTTGTGGCTGACTGGTTTTTTACCGGGAACGCCTCTGGCCAACCCGAGAAGATGTCTATCACTACTAGGACATATTCATACAAGCCGGATCTTGGCATTTGTATGTGGTCTATTTGGATTCGCTGGAATGGGTACAGTGGCTTTGGAGTGCATTTCGCTGGAGGTTTCACCATTTTCCCAGGGTTGCACTTCCCACAGGTGATACATCCCTTTGTATATTGATTCGTCACGATAGAGAATCCTGGGGCAAACCAATACATTTGTACCAGGTTATTCATAGGGATTTTCGACAGGTGTGTTGGACCGTGCGCCCACTGGGCCATCATGGGGTATAATGCCCTTGGAAGACACGGTTTGTCATGCTTTGTATACAACCCGTTGTCCATTGTTGCCCCCTTTGTGATCCACTCCTCCTGTTCTGCTTTTGGAGCTTGCTTTTGCAGAGTGAGGATGAGCTTATTCATGGCTGATTGCGGGGAGGTTGTGTTTTCATTGGGGGTCGGCCTGAGCGGCAATCCCGCTTGAGGTGACCCAATTTCCCACATCCATAGCACGTAGGACGCGGCCTGGACTGGGGAAAGTTGGGTGGGGCATTCCAGTCACCTGGCTGATAGGGTAACAGGGTGGTTTTGGGAGGTTTTGTGGCCAGGTTCTGCTCGATACCCCTTGCTACCTGGAACAAAGTTTCCCCTGCCATGCCTCGGTACTCGGGCCTAGTGCTTATGAGGCTTTTCCTTATGGGTTCCCTAAGCCCCTGGACAAAGGCATGCCCCCATAACTGGGCGTGAGTTTTGACTAGACGTGTGTCAAACCCTAAATCAGTGCAGAGCTGGTTAAGGCGGTAGTAAAACTTCTCAACTGACTCTGCCTTATCCTGCGTAACATCCTGTAGGGCAGTGTCTTGGTCAGCCAGCCGATCTGTGGCCCATTCCTTTAATTTTTCAAGGAAGCGGGGCCCTGAGGCATAGTTATCGATGTCATCAAGATGACCGAGTGTAACATGTGGCTCTATGACTGGCCAGAAAGAGTCTCCTGCCTTTATCTGAGTTAGACCGCACAGGTCCTTCCATGTGGCCGCATGTGTCTTTTGTATCTGGCACAAGCGTCTATAGAAAGGCATGGGTTGTTTTTCTGGATCAGGCAGACCATTTAATAGAGCCTGTGTTTCCTGCGGTTTCCAGGGGACGTATCTGGGACGTTGGTCGGTGCGTCGGCCCCTAAAATTGGAGGAAGTGACATCTGCATCCCTTGCTGAACTCGCAGGGTTGGGGGTGAGCACGGGTGGATTTGACCATGTTGGCGCCAGTTGTGGATTTTGTGTGGCCGCTTCTGCCTCATCCTGTCGCCTGTCCCCACTTTGTTCACTATGTACGCTACCCGTCTCCTGATCGTCATGGTCATGGTCGGAAACACCCAGGGGAAATGTGGCTTCACCCAAATCTACCAAGTCACGTGTGATGGCTGCATAGGGACTGGGAGGCAGCTTGGGTTTTGAGGTGGGTGGTTTGGATGAGGGCGTCTGGCTGGTCCCTCTATTCGGGTGGTACGGGGTATTGTCATGATTGAGTAATGGGTATGTCCCTGATGTGGTGTAAAGTCTAGGGGCCCCACAAAAGTAACAAGTCTCCCGGCAGTCGGGGTTCTGACATTTACATCTCCCACACGTCCAGCCCCGGGGATCCCAGTTGGTCCCGGTGTCGGGGTAGGGTGGAGGTCCGCTCACCAAGGGTGTGGTCGGTGATGCAGACGCCATTTTAGATTCTAAGGGTGCGGTCGGTGATGCAGGCTCCATTTTAGATTCTACTTCTGCTTCTTTGTCTTGCACCAAAAAGAAGAACCAAGGAGTCTCTAAGTCAAAAATTACATAATCTTTTTATTAGACAATATTACACTGTTTACAAAAAACAAGTTTCTAAAAATGAATCACAAATAAAAGCATGGCCGCCACATGGGTCAATATACATCAGATATGGTCATATATGTAAAGACACATTACAGTATACCTCAAAGACAACAATATAGGTAGTGTGATGTAGATGGAGTGAGGTATACAGGCTACAGGTAATATGTTAAACTGCTTCAGGAAAACGGTAAGAGGGATGAGACTCCCATGTATGAAAAAATACAATAGAGAACAGGACTAGGAAACAACGTGTTATAATGTCCAAAAAAGGAAAGTTCAAGTGTATATAAATACCGGGGAGTTGTTCATACATATATAAGAGAGCCCAAATACCATGAACCAGCAAACAATGAACCAAGGAGCACTATCAAAGTACTAACCCATGTAGCTGAGACTCCAAGAATGGCGGCCGGCCCCAACGCGTTTCGGCTTCCGCCTTCGTCTGGGGGTGACATCTACAAGTATGTCCCTCCTATTTATCTAGCCTAAGGACCAATCAAAAAATGATTGGCCAGGTGAAAGCATTATATAATATAAATACCTCAATCAGCTGTGGCGTCATGTCCGCGTTTGTCAATAGACAAACATCACATGGTGTGGGCATCATGTGATACGCGATGAGTGCGCCGCGTGATGATGTCACAGCGGCGCCCTTCATCCCGCGCACATCAAGATGCCGACTCCTAGTGAGTTGCCAAGGACGCCAGCGCATGCGCACTAGATTGAGGCATGTTGATAATAAATCCACCAAGTGTAGTATGTACGTATAGAGAAAGATTACACATTGTGCAGTGAGAATTAGATGTTCAATGTTCATAAATGTTTATAATTATACAAAAACCATAGTAATCTATGAATATATATGGTTTTTGACCCAGAGGGAATACCCATATGATATATCGCACAAAATCTTCAAGAAAATGCATAATGGATTAATATTAAAATACATGATTTTATATTAAGACATAAAAAAGAAATTAAACGTGAATTAGACCATTATGTCACAAAATATACTGTGTTAAACAATACAAATTAGTGTATATACATATATCTTTTGTGGTGAAAAAAGAAGATAAATAAATAAGTAAGTGTTATATATAACAGACAAAAATTATATACACATACATCCACATACATCCAAGTATATATCTCAAACGCATAACACCATACCATATAAAGTAAAAATAGAGATAAATATATATACTCTATAGTAATAAGCGTTTATTGTCATGCTCATATATCTGTATGTGCATAAATCATAAGCACATATAGTCAGGTGAAAGGATATATATATATGTATATATGTATAGAAATTTTCTGTGTGTAGGAGTGCTAACATAATAAGTACTTAGGAGTATAGAAATATATATTTCAATACTAAAGTGCAATAGTGCAAAAAAAATCCATAAAATCTACAAAATTGTTTAAAAATTATACATTTCATTATTTTATTATTATTCTACGCTGCCATATATAGATTCCTATAGAAGTAAAACAACATCTGAAGAACAAATTGTTCTATATATATCAATCACTGTAACACAATGCTTCAGCATACATTGTTGTCTTTCACTGTATAAACAATGCATCACTGTATATCGATGGTATTTCATACACGTCTACATCTAGTAGACTAGGGAAGAGAAACTAGGAGAGAGAAAAAGGAACATATGTTAAAATCACACAAAATAATAATACATCACGAAATTAGTTAAAAAATGATGCCACACAAACACATACACAGTGATCAGAGAAACGCGGCATACCCATGCGATTCGTTTAAGCCTCTCGGCTGCATGGTCTTCAAAGTCCAAATCCATTTACTTTCCAATCGTAATAATTTCTTCATCAAATCTCCACCTCTTATATTTAATTCCACATGGTCTATTCCTCGTACCTTTAGTAGTCTAGAATTACAATTGTGATACTGTTTAAAATGGCGTGGAATCGTTTTCAATTTTTCTATTTTATCAGTATCATGGACCTCCTTTGCAGATTCAATATCCCGCACATGTTCACGTACTCTGATTCGAAAATCGCGTGTCGTCAATCCTATGTATATTTTATTACATGGACACACTGCATAATATACCACCCCGCGTGTAGCACATGTAATGTGCCATACAATTTTGAATATTTTACTATTCTCAGAATCAGTAAACTCTTCTGCACGTTCAATATTGGGACATGAAATGCATCCTCCACAAGGGGAACACCCCCATTTTGGGCCTTTGGTCCCAAAGAATCTAGTTCCCTGTGTAACTGGGGTATAAAAACTTCGGACCAAATGGTCTTTCAAGTTTTTGGCACGACGATAGGTTACAGATGGCTGTATAGGCAATATCTTATTGAGTATCGGGTCAGCTTTCAGGATCGGCCAATATCTCTTTAAATGATCTTTCATCTCTTCCCACCGGGAATGATATGGCGTGATAAATCTCACCTCGTTAATTTTATTTTCTCGAACCGCTGGTTGTAAAAGTTTGTTTCTCTCCGTTTCCTGAGCTCTTTTTTTCGCTTTCCTGATGCACCGATTGCTGTAGCCCCGATCCATAAACCTATATTCTAAATCCTTAGCCTGTTTCCTAAAATCTTCCTCTCTGGAACACGTACGCTTTAGTCTAAGGAATTGACCTGTGGGAATGGCAGCAATAGTTTGTTTAGGATGTGCAGAGGTAGCGTGTAAAAGAGAATTCACAGATGTCTCTTTCCTGAAAAGATCAGTTTGGACATCACCATTTTCATCACATTGGATTTTAATGTCCAAAAAATCTACTTGTTTTTTGTCACATTTGTATGTGAGTTTGATATTCTGATCATTCAGATTTAATTCTGCCATAAATTGCTGTAATTGTTCAAGAGTCCCCTGCCAGATCAAGAAGATATCGTCAATGAAGCGGGCCCAAAAAATGACTCGGTTCATTGACGTACCGTGATCTGACAGGAACAAATTTCTCTCCCACAGCCCCAGGAACAAATTGGCATATGAGGGTGTCTGTCTGATCACATGCTGTATAACGATACTTTCCTTCCTCAGTAAACCTTTCCCTCCATTTTGCTTTATTCACTCCCTTAGCTGTCTTGTACCATGCTTCTGCGTGTTTTTGCAGTCCCTCATCTTGTAAAACTCCCTTCTTGGTGACTAATACCTGTTTCCACTCTGCTTCATCTAAACGGCCTCCACTATGAATTCCAGCCACTTTCATTAACTTCTTCTTTTTTTGTCACATACTTTTTACCTTCCCTTTCTGCCACCATCTGTGCGGCTGTGTATTCTCCTGTCTCGGTGCTATTGCTGGACCCCATTGTGAAATTTATAGGGTCTTTCCTGCCTGAGTCACGCGCTTTTTAGCAGAGTTATTACACCTGACTACCGAATCCTTGAGCATGTATTGTTTCCCCCCCCCTCAATGTGTTCCCATATACACCCTATGAGTGTTTCTGGGGTGGGATGTATGTGTATATATAGCTGGAAAACTTAACTCTCAGTCTGACAATTTATTGCTTTATAACCAGTGTTTTCTGCGTGGAAATCCTTGTCCTCTATATCCACTAAACACCACCCCTCATTAGATATGGCCAAGGTAACCCCGTACAGACAATTAGGACAGGTCATTTATAGGAGTGCCATGAGTGGCCTCCCTTTTGTGATATTCTGGAGTATAACCCAACAAAGGAAAATAACAAAAAGAAGTATGCTAAGACAAATCCCTCAATACATCCGGGGCCAATACATTTGAAATTAGATAGGCAATAACAGTAATATTCATTTGGGCAATATTTTGGAAAAAAGGTAATATTCCGGATTATCGGACTTTTGTCTAAAGCATATTCCGGATTATCGGAATTTTGTCTATAATGTAATAAAAACTTATTTTCTGATTATAAATTGGATTATTGCAATAAGGCTTAGCTAATTAGTAACATTTTGACATTTTGCCGGACTATTGGAAGTTGTCTACTTTATGTGAATATCGACATATATCCTTCAAGGGCATACGCAACAGGGACTCTTACCGTTGTTAGACGTATGATCTATATTTGAATCAAAAGGCATACGCAACAGGGACTCTTACCGTTGTTAGACGTATGATCTATATTTAAATGTTCAAATTCTATATCCGTGGTTGATAGCTAGTCAACACACCACTTCGGACACAATGGGGACTCAAACCTTCATTAGGTGTCGAAGATCAATACTAGATTATTAGGTCGATATTCATAAAAAAAACAGCAAACATTTCCGTGTTCCCCAGAGCAGTCAAGTGGAGTTTGTTAGACCATATATGAGTTCTTGGAGCCAAGGCTTTTAATAGTGGTCTTGCGTCCTTAAGGACAGCGGTCCCACCGAAAACGTTGGGCGGCAATACGGGAAGAGTTTGTCAAGTAAGATAATATAATTTTCTTACCTTATGGAGCTGCAGTCTCCCCCTTCCCGATATTCCGGCCACTCGTTCCGGCTAGTGGGTCCGCTGCTCTGTCCGGATCTTTCGCCTAGGCCCCACGTTGGGCGCCAGCTGTTATGGATGTATACTCAGGTATACTCGTCAGTTGACTGCCTGGTCCAAATTCAGTAGGTTCAGCTTTAGCGTGCGCACGGAAGAAAATACACTGACACCAAGGGTAGGGTCAAAGTAGATCTCATTTATTGTGCATTACACTCAAGCTTATATGCTGTCACAAAAAGGGGCTTTCCTTCTGACTTTAGGCTGTGCGTGGTACTCATACATTGGTTCTCTCTTTCTCTCTATGTATATATATATGGTTAGGGTGTATTCCCGGATGCAGGGGCCGTTGTAAAAGAGGAAGTGGAGTCACAAACATACTTTTAATCCACAACAGGATTAGATACAGTGGCACAGCAGACAGTATCACACATGATAGGATTAGATACAGTGGCACAGCAGACAGTATCACACATGATTGGATTAGATATAGGGCCCAGCTCGCTGACATTGCGGCTCCAGCGCTGGACCCAGGAAAGGTAAGAATAATTATTTTGCTTCTTTATGTGTTACTGATGATTTTTGTGTGTTTGTGTTTTTTTACAGGTTCGGTTGTTGGACTTCGGATACGAGGACTTCAATGACGGCGTTTTTTTATTCTCAATAAAATTGTTAATGGGGTTTGTGTTTTTTTATTTAAATAAAATATTTTTTCTATGTGCTTGTATCTTTTTAAAATTTATTATCGCCGCCTCAGTAATGGCCGCTGGCTG